>NW_009258931.1:38118-61223 GCF_000687185.1 Egretta garzetta
CCCTTCTCTCCTCTTCAGGTTGTGCGCTGCATACCTGCCGTCTCACCAGTGAAACCATACTGAGCTATGAATTCTCCCACCACCTCCCATCACACCAGGGATCCAGCCCAAGTTCCCCTCCAAGTGCATATGCCACGCAGCCTTTCTGCTTCTGATTCCATCTCCTTTCATGTGCCCTCTCTTGCCTCCTGACACTGCCCACAAAATACCCTATTTAAAGCTTTCCCTGTCCTTCATGTCAACGCCTGCTGCCACACTGTGTGCCCAGATCCCCTGGGATAGAGGGACCCACAGAATATACTGTTACTTGCCAAGCAGGGAAAGGTTGGTCTCTTTGGATGCCTGCCGTGAAGAGGATGCTGAAGATCCTTTGCTGCTGACCCAAGCTCCGTGCTTGCTTTGCAGCTTTACCACCATTCCCCATGACACACATCAGCCCTTCTAGAAGGGACATTGCTGTCCGCTGAGCCCTGTCCACTTGATCTCAACGCAAAGTAGATAACGGCACACTGCAGCCTTCTGCTTGACCTAGCCCCCAGCAACAGGTGTGCAACTATAGCACTTCACCAGTGACCAAAATTTGAAGGCTATGGTTACAGCCACAGAGTAAGCAGGGCTAGAAGGCATCTTCTACCTATCCAACTCATCCCTTGCAGATGGGAATTACGCCACTGGGGGCCTGTTCTGGCTTCTGACTATCCTGCTGGATTGGTTCTATAAACCAGCACAAAGTCCATCTGCCTTAACGGGCTGGCTAAAGTCAACCTCTCAGCTCCTTTCAGTTCAGCCCAATAACCCTCACACAAACATGGAAATGTTGACATGATAAATAGAAAAACTGACCTCTTGGCTTCAGCAGTGGTGGCACCACAGGGACTGCTCCTATAAGGAACATGTTGCCTTGGCAGAGCTGACCAGCCCCGGCCCTCAGTGCCACGTGCACATTTAGGGTTGTGCCAGGGCATCAACTCCTTCCTGGCAGGGCCATGCTCCCCGAATATCTGAAATTACTAGAATTTCCCCACGGTGGATATAGTGTTGTCTATTCTACAGTAATCCTCACCGGTTTGATGCATTTGTCATAAAAGAAGGTCACTAGTCCTCACAAAAGCTTTGAAATAGCTGACTTTTTTGAGGCCATGAGCTTACCTCTGCCCTTCTCCTTGTCTGCACCTGAAGCAAACAACAAAAAAAAAATCTTTCTTTTGTTGGTTCCTGGAAACATACACATCTCTGTGCATGTCAGGTCAGCCTGACCGACTGTGCAAAGACAGCCTGAGTTACAGCCCTGTGTGAACCATGAGTAACTTGGAAGGGAGGGTAAAGGACAGGACCAGCAGACCCAGGGAATTGCCAAGAGCAACCAAATCTCAGATCTCTTATCCTGGTTTCTCTCTTCTTGCCATTCAAAGCCAGCTGGATTCTGCGCTTAAACTTATATTAACATCCAAGTACCTAAAAGCGCCTCATTGTGCACAACACCAACGTCCATCAGAGATGTAAAATACCCCTGTTCTGTTCCAAACCCAAGCTCCTTTTCAGTTCAGGTTAAGATGCCTCATTCTAGACCTGCAGACCCTTATCCCACCCAGCCATGAATAGATGCACAAATACTCAGAGCCCCACATACAAGTAGACCAAATCCATCACGCATACATACGCACATTATCGCTCCTACTAGAGCTCTAGACAGGGGCTGTCCCAAATGGTGTGCCCCAAACATCCACCTCATGGTGGAACCTAATCATCTCCCAGTTTGACAGATGGGGAAAGTGAAGCTCCAAGGCAGGCGGCTGAACTGATACCACCCAGGATAATCTACACTAGAACTGGTGTAGGGAAAAAAACTACAGGAAGATCTCTGGTCCCTTTTGCTCTAACTGCCAGGCTGTTCATTTTTTGGTGCCATGCTGAAACACCTCACATCCTACAAATCTGGTGATCAACAACGCTAACAAACATCAGAGGCTGCTGATGAAGATGCTGAAAGCACAATGGACATACTATCAAGCTGCGCGTACATTCGTCCTGGCGCATCTATATATCCATAGTACTGCTACAAAACATAGAATCATAGAACCATAGAATCGTTTAGGTTGGAAAAGACCTTCAAGGTCATCAAGTCCAACCATTACCCTAACCCTGCCATCCCACCACTAAACCATGTCCCTAAGCAGGGACACGATTATTCAGGTTGGCCAAGTCTCTCTGTGTGAATCGTCACTGGGACGACAGAGGACCACTGTCCTTCACAGCACGCCCTTCTCTGGTCCTGCAGTTACTGGAGCATCGCCAGGGCAAATAAGCAGTCGGCTCCCATTTGCCCTTTCTCTCATCAGCTCCAGGAAGAGCTCGGGGTCACACACACGTGCTTTTCTGCTTACAGAGCAGGAGAAAGCAAGGGGGCTTGCACAAAGGCTGATTTATGGACACAGAACTCCAGATGTTGAATCAAAACCACCTTTATGCTTCACAGCAGGGAAAAAAGGATTTAGGAGGGAGGGAGGAAGGAAAACAAAATCCTCTCCAATGGTTTTATGCTCATTGTCCTTCAAGCAAGTCAAACCATTGACAAAGGCAGACGTTTGAACTGCCATCCCCTTGAAGCTCTTTTTTGGCCCAGGACAGGGTAGCAGGCCCTACGCTTTGGGGCAAATGGGTGCAAGGAGAAAAGTTGTTCATACAGCAGCATGTACAAGAGGACCCAGACTCTGTTCAAAGGACATGGAGAGGGTCTGGCAATGGGACCGTGGGGTATTTCTGAGAGGGAAAACAGCAGGAAAGCTCTGGTGGAAGAGATGGGCAAACGGGGATGAGGCACAGGGCTGATGTCTCTCCGGGGGTCACTCCAGGTCAAAGTCGGGGTCCAGGCTGGGGGGTGTGTGTGTCATGTGACGTGTGTGTGTGTCACCCCCCAGGGGTCACCAGAGGTCAAAGTCGGGGCCCAGGCGAGTGGGTGTGTTGTCATGTGATGTCACACCCCCTCCCCCTGGGGGGTCACTCGAGGTCAAAGTTGGGGTCTTGGGGTGAGGGGGTCCGATGTCATGTCAAAAGTCAAAAGCAAAAGTCAGTCAGGAAACCAGGGAGCTAAATGTTGAACTAATAAGTATAATTTTATTTACTGCAACCATTTATATTTTTTTCTTTTGATATGGACCTCTGCTAGGATTACAACACACTATACACCTCATGTTGCCAGTCATTAATTTTCCATCATGCAGATTCCATTACAGATCTCCCCCAAACCAACTTCAGTGAAGAAGTTTAAAAGGCACGTCCTTACTGTATGTCCAGTTCCTTTTACAACACTGAAATACTCTCTGGTCTGAACAGGCTCAGGCTGCACCGAGGCCAAGTCAGACACTGATCAGCCGTCATGCTTTTAGGATTCTTGCCTGTAGTATGTCCGTGCACATTTCTGTGAGGGAAGAGCTGCAGGTGAGTTGCACTGGGAAGGCAGAGGCAGGGCGCAATGGGAAACTGCTGTCCTGTACGTGTGCTGAACACCAAGAAGATGAGGAAGCTGCCTTTTTTCACTTCTGCTGTTGCAGTTTTCAATGGTGTTTTCAAAGGTTCAATCCTTTTCCTTTAGGATATCTCAGAGCCTGCTTTAGGACAGCATTATCTGTTCTAATTAGATGAGGCACAGTTTATGCTATAGCTGTTTTCAGATAGTGCTTTTGCAATGACCAACAAGGTAAGCTTTACAGCCATTCATGCTTCTTGATCCATTTTTTTAGTCCATATTTTTCTTTGTGATGTCCTTTTTATGTAAATGTGTGAACATTCCCTTTTTGGAAGGAATATCTATCATAATAAAGATTTTTAATAAACATTTAGATTTTTCAAACAATAGTCCTTTTATTTGTACACTGTGCCTGGAAGACATCTTAATGCTTAAGCTAGCTGCAGTCGCTATTCACCTAGGCACTTGATCAAGTAAATTTTAGAGTGTGATTGCCATTGAGAGAAATCAAATCCTTTAAGAAGGTAAGTAGCATCTAAGTGGTTCATATGTCACTGCAATATTATTCTTGAAATGAATACAGTAACAACCCATAACCTATAATTTCTAGAAGAGAATATGTTGAAAACCTCAGCAAGAAGCAGGTTTGGACAATAAAATAAAATAAAATATTTAAAATCACTTATAGAGAACGGATAAATTATGGAGAAGACTTACCACAGGCAAAGTCTCCTTTCTGCTTATTCAGGTTACTTTTAAGCATTCTAGAGTTCCAGGAGTTTGAATATGCTTCCCTTAAAATTCTGTCCACAATTTACATATGTAATGTTTGTAAGGACTTCACAAAAATGGAACTTTGGTCTAAAACTTCTTGTGCATTTAATAAATCAGCTACAAATGGCATCAGCTGACGATATGCAGTAGCGTTACATGATATCTGTAGATGCATTTTATGATCATCTCTCTTTTTAGCTCACTAGTAAACAAAAACCCCAAACACCAAACAGAAGAACAACCACTTGTTCGAGGAAGGAATTATATTTCTTGTGGCACTGGGAAAGCTCAAACTCACTTCAGGCAGATAATTTTCAATAAAGCACATCCTTGTAAATTTGTCTGTATTCATCTCCGACCATAACATTGTTATACACAAATGTCGTAGTCTTTGTAGTTTTAAAATGTAGTTATCTCTAACTTATCAAGCTTTCCTGTTTGTCTGCAGATTGGAAAAAATGGTTGCTCGTTTCAAATTTACTTCCATTAAAAAAAACAAAAAAAGAAAAAAAGATAAAGACTCTGGAAGGATGCACATCTGGAATCCACAATGCTATGTAAAGGAGAAATATTACTACATTATATGTACTCAGTCAGGCATAGTTCCCAGGCTGAAATAAGGAGCATGCTGGACTGATAAAATAGATTCAGCCAGTGAGTCAAATTCTTAGTTTTCTTAGCATTTGTTCCAGGCCTGAATTCACTGCTCTTCCTGGAAATTTCTCCTCGGAATATGGAGTTACTGCTTGACAGACGTAGTGGAGGCGATGTGCCTTTCCAAGCAGATAGGAGCTGTCAGGGAGGAGTGCAACTCATGGGCTAAGAGCCCCTCTTTACGGCTCCTTGTTGAGAAACAAAACCCAAGTTCCTAGGCAGAGGTTAGGAGATTTTATTTTTTTAAATACTACTCATTGCATTTTCTGATAAGTACTTGCTGATGAGGAATCTGCCAGAGCAGCATTTTCTTCCACCAGAAAATTCCCTTTTGTCAAAAATTGAAACATTTTGTGAAAATATATCAAATTCAAGAGAATATTAATTGAAATGGCATTCTTGGTGAAATCAGGCAGTGAGGAACTCTACTTTGTTCACGTAGGTGAAGCTATGTGGCAATTGCAGGACAGATAAACAGTTTCTTACAGCAAAAGATGTCCAAGATTATTCTAGAGTGTAGAGAATACTCATTCCGTTGAATTGTGATTTGTCAGTTTAAAAAAAAAGCAGGGCTCTTGATTTCTTTTTTAAGGAACACACAAGTGCAAAAGAAACCACCCTACAATTAATTAGAGGGTATATTTTAAAAGAATGCAGATGTCTGTTGTCAGAACTGCGAAAAAACACAGCTGCTTGTTTCTTTGTGCAAGTGCTACTCTTGTGTAAGTGTTTACCACCATGGTAAAGAGCAAATGAGAGACAGTGAGATAAAGAGCTTGGACAAATCTCTATTTATTTGTTAATGCCATTTTTGTGACTGTAAGTAGAAATAGACTTGATATTGCATACACAGTGTTGGATATCGTTAACATTTAACATCAAATTCAGTAATGAGTAGCAGCCGTCCCTTTATCAAAGACAAGCATCCATCTATTATTTGAGTATATATCTTCTATGTAACATTCAATTAGTCCTGAAAAAGCGTTGTGCTGATTTTGGCTGGGATAGAGTAAATTTTCTGCACAGTAGCTAGTATGGAGCTATGTTCTGGATTTGTGCTGAAAGCAGCATTGATAACACAGGGATAGTTTTGTTACAGCGGAGCAGTGCTTACACAGAATCAAGGCCTTTTCTGCTTCTCACACCACCCCACCATGAGCAGGTTGGGGGTGCACAAGAAGTTAGGAAGAGACACAGCTGAGCCAGATGACCCCAACGGACCAATGGGATAATCCAGACCATATGATGTCATGCTCAGCCTATAAAGCTGGGGAAGAAGGAAGGGGGGGATGTTTGGTGGGATGATGTTTGTCTTCCCAAGAAACAGCTACCGGTGATAGAGCCCTGCTTTCCAGGAGGGGGATGAACACCTGCCTGCCCATGGGAAGCAGTAAGTCAATTCCTTGTTTTGCTTTGTTTTGCTTGCGTGAGCAGCTTTTGCTTTACCTATTAGCTGAATCTCAACCCACGAGTTTTCTCACTTTCACCCTTCCGAGTCTCTCCCTCATCCTACCGTGGGGGGGAGTCAGTGAACAGATGTGTGGGGCTTAGGTGCCGGCTGGGGTTAAACTGCAACTGCTGTGCAAGGGCTGTAAGACCCGTTGCTGTCATCTGGTCTCTCCCTGACAGCTTTTATCTTATTTCTTTAGCAAGGTGAGCAAAGATAAAATAACACTGACTTCTTAAGATGCTCCATTAGTGCAAGATAGCTAAATGTTGTTAAAATCAAAGGGAGGAAAAGAAGCTCTGACCCAGGGAAACTTGGTGCAGTCTCTGCTAATGTAATTCTCAAAGCTGCTGATTTTGGAGTTTCTTTCCAGGTGTCCCTTAGATTTTCCTTGCTGTAGAAACATTAAATGATGTTTGCTGACTCAATATTAAACTTGGTAACTACTGCTAGATGTTTTCTCTTTTCCAAATTACAAAATCATTGGAATTGATCTGAATTGTAACTCATCAGCTTAATTCTTCTGAATTCTAGCGAATTACTTGTGTACCAAATAGGCTCACATGCTTGGCATCTTTCTGTTGTTATCTTGTTGCAGAAATACTGTGCAATCACTAGTGAGATCCTTTCACTGCAAACCAACCAGATCAACTAATGGTTCATATTTCGCTTCTTGTATTTGCAGTCTTGTTTCCAAAGAAAGCTTTTGCATGTGTAAGTTCTTGTGCATATTTCCTGTCTGTTTTCTTGTACCTTTTGAAGCTTAATGGCCTGCTTTGGACACAAGAATAACAGTCCCAAGGAAACAACAGGTTCAATGCAAGAGGTCAGGTAGGAAAAAGAGGAGACCCTTCAGGTCTGCAACTAGACACGAGAGAATCTAGATGAGACGTATCTCCAGTGAACAGTCCTGTTGTGGGAATCCCGCAGGCACAGCCCACATCTGCTTTGAGAACTGTGCCAGAAGACCCAAATCCACAAGCAAACAGGATTTCTTGGTCTCACTGCTTATAGTGTTTCTCCTTCTGACAAGCCCCTTTTCAAGAAATCCAGTGCTTTAACAAATGAAGATGGGGGACTCCTCTGACCGGAGAGAGAAGGAATGCTTATAAATGTGTGAAGACAGTCTCAAGGATGCATTTTTTCAGGGAACAATGAATGTGTATTTGCTTTTATAGAATTGCAACAGCTTCAATCTAGTACGACCCTAATTATTTTTTTTTTTAGACCTGTCATACCTGGATCTAATTCTGCTCAGGTATTCAAATCAAAACCATCTTTAAGCTCCGAGTTTCCCCAGACTCACAGACTCATTATTATCTTATGTGATGTGCTGTACAGATTACATACATCTAATGAGACAGGTCTGATCTGTGAAGAGTAAGTCAGGTGTTCCCAGAATTGCACAAAGTGAGTTAGACAAGGTGATGATAAGACCAGAGGAATCACTGCTCTTAATTTTGCCTTGTTCTCCACTGTACCTAGCCATATTAGCCCCCCTGCAGGTCTTTGGCTCTACCCACAGCATGCAGCTGGATGCATTGTGCTGGGTGACCGCCTTGGCCAGCCCCGCTTCCACAGGTCTGACCTGCAGTTGTGCATGACTACTTCACAGGATGTTTGGAGCCTTGTTTTGTTTTTCAAAACCTTCTTCATTGTGACACTGATATTGCAGCTGAGTCCAATCACATTGCATCAATACATCCCAATTCTTTATCACCAGACATATTTACCATTTTGGTACTGAGACAGACAAACCCAGAAATGTGGTATACTTTGCAATTCCACACACCAGCATGACTGTTAGAAGTCATGATATATTAATCTAGCATGGGATTATGACTTGTGATGGAATGTGTTAGCTCTTTGGAAATCATGTATTGGTTTCTCCAGACCAAAGTCTGTGTCACAGTAAACAAGTAGATGACATGCCAAATAAAAAACAAAGGCTGACTCAAGCAGGAAACAAAACTGATTTTACAGCACCTACATCCTGTGATTTCCAAAGCACTTGCTGCACTTGCCTTGACACCGGGCTGCCTGCTCCCTGCTGAGGGCAAGCTCTGATCTTGCAGAGGCCACAGACAAGGCACTTTGGCTCACCCAGAGTAGCTCACCAGAAAGCTCTTGTAACTTACACCTTTATTTAGTACTAGGAAGACAAACAGAAAAGGATGTTGAAAAGGCTTCACTATTTCTACTAAAAGCTCTAAAAAGTATAAGAAGTTAACACTCTATCCCATGACATATTCCCTGTCATTTTAGATGTATGGTGCTCAGAACAGTAAAGGCACTGATCCACAAACAACATTCCTGGGGACCTGAAAAACCTCCATCCACCACCTGCTTAGTGGGGGCTACCCAGCCAGCTGTGCCTACAGCTGCCAGCCCTGTCCTTTAGCTATCAGCATCCTCAACCTACTTGCAGCTCTCCTTAGCATTCACCTCTGCCTTTTCCGTGGATCTCCTTTTAAGAAAACTCCTGAAATAACTAAGCATCTGTTTTGCTGTAAGGTTTTTCCTTTCTTTCTCCCTCTCCATATATTTAGCCTGCTGTCTGTCCCCACCCTACACCCCCCGCCCCGTGATAGCGTATTATTGATGGTGCTGAGGAGATACACCTGCAAGATTGCTCAATGATTAACCCAGTGTCAGAAAGGGATGGGTGGGGTTCTAACATATGAAATATGGTAAGAAGTAGCAGTTGCTTTTCTGTAGGACTTTTGTGCTTTGTTCTGATGATCTTACTGGCCTAGAAAGAAAATAGGCAAGGGATTGTAGTTACAGAGCTAAGTCTTTTCATAGGAAGTTAAGATATTTTATGAGACTGACAATTATCAATTCTCCATTAATCTCTTCATGAAATAAGACATACGCTTACCCATGGTGTGCAGTGAGTCAGCATTGAATACACATCCGTGGGCTTTAGCTTGCAACTTTATAATGCACTTTGGGAGCTCTATAGCAACGGTTGTTTTAAAAAAGCAGAAAAAAATGGTTAAAGAAAAACTTGGTGAGACCGGATGACTGTAATGAACCTAAGACTTGTAACTGTTGAGTCCTATCCACTCTTGTCAGAGGCTGCTAATTCACATGGGTCCTTTCATCCTTAGATCAAGGTACATTTTAAGAAGAGTTAGAACTTTTGCTGGAAATCTGGGACTAAAATTCCATTTTATTTCTTCCTTCCCCCACCTTTTAGTTGAAAAAAGTCTTGACTGTGAATAATTTTAATTTCAATTTCTTTTTTTAGATAATGTTTTTTCATGTCATGTTTGTTTCATTTCTGTGCCATTGTGGAGATTTAGTTTCATTAAACAACAAAAAACATCGTCTTTTGCCCACTGACAAGGAGCTGAGTCCTGCTTCACAGACTGTCCATTTGCAGGAATGGTGACAACTTGTATGGACCTTGAGACCTGTCCTGAACTGAACTTTCTTTGATGTTTTAGTGATGCATCGGATCGTGTTAGCTCTTGTGAGTTCTGTGCAATCCTGCTGATTCGAATGCCTAGGTGCTATAACCTTCATGGACAGATCCATTCTTAAGCAAAAAGGGGCAAAAATATACTGCCGTTGTTGTGATTATAGTGGTAGAGCCATTGCCTGTGTTTGTGTGGGAATGATTTTTGCCAGATGACCCAATGCTACACTGATGTGAAACAGTCACGGCTCCAGTGACAATAGGGTTCATGTTACAGAAATGTAACTTGTACAGTATATGTGCATAAGACAATTCAACAAAAAATGTTTTTACCTCAAGACAGGCATACAGTTTGAAATGGTGCTGCACTTCCTTAGACATTGTAATTCCAAGTGGATAGACATAAGCTAAACCTCAAAATGATAGCAAGCTGATATAATACTTTGTATTAGACCCAAAGGATCTCATTACCAATCTCAGGCATGGGCAGGCAAGACAAAAGGTAATGTTAAGGTTTGGGAAGAGTCTATAGATCCTGCTTCCTCCCTACAGCAGCCAGCCAGGGGCCATGGAAGGGTAGCTCCATTGCTGGGCCTGGTGCAGTCTATTTGGACTCTTCATGTTTAGTAGTAGCACTAGCAATAGTTAATTGGTCAAAAGTAACCAACAGAAACTGCTGTTGTTGAGACAAAGACTCGCATAATGAACAAGGTAGTCTTGTACTAACAGTGGTAGGTTGATCTAATGTCTTCGTTCTGACTCTGAAATTAATAGGCTGGAAAAGCTGTAGTGTTTGGGTGAGATGAAGCAGGACTCTCTGAGGAAGGAGTGGACTCTGCCTCCGAAAGGAATGGTCAGATTCAGAGCTTATCAGCACTGAACAGACAAAACAAGAATGTCCTTTCCAGAAAGCCTCCAGCTATGCAGCTAAGATGGGCACCGCTGCTAGCATGGAGCCGTGGCATCGATTGCTAGGTTAGCACTAGCTGGTGTCCTTAAAGGTGATGGCTCATGTCTTCTGACTTTGCTCTCTGCATTTAGATTTGGGTGCTGGGTGTTAGAGGGGTCTTTTTTGGGTTTTTTGTTTTTCTTTTTTTACTCCATAGACACTGTTGTAAACACTGTTTAATTACCAAAAAGAACTCAGTGTCTAGGCCAAGTTCCATCCACCACTGAAGTCCTCAGGAAATATTTCCAAGGGTGAAGTAAGGAGTATGTGAGGCACTCTGCAGCACTCGCACTGGCAATTGCAGTGCCCCTTGGCACCCACTGAGACATCGTAGCTCCTGTGGCTGTTGCACATTCACCCTTTTCAGAGGCAGTGAGCATTTCCTGGGGAAACTCATCTAGTTGAAGGTCTCTAGCCACATTCCTTTTTCTCTCTAGGGCATAAGAAGAGACAACAAAACTGTACAGGTCCTGCATATTAGCAAAGCAATGATGAGTTTTTCTTTCTCTCTCTGTCTTTCTCAAGGGAACCTGGAAGAGTGATTCAAAGAGCTTTGGGAATGTATGTTTTAATAACAACCCTGGACTGTACTTGCTAGTCTTTGCATTTGGCTTGACATTTTGTTTACTGTAGTGTTTTTGAAATAGGGACAAGCCATAAACATCCATCTAGCTGCACCTCTGCAATGACATGCTCTGACATGCATGAGTATTTTCAGTGGAAGTCTTCCTGCAGCCATCTTAGATCTTTGTGGGTTCTCAAGTCATCCAGTTAGGGAGAAAAACAACCATAATGTGTTACTGAGGTCACAGGATGAATAAGGCATTATGAATAGTCATGCTCGAAACAAAAGCTGTAGTGAATACTCAGTGAGAACTGTGGGGGTTGAGAAAAGTTTGCAGAGCACTTCAAAATATTGAAGCACGTGGAAAAATGTTAGCTTTTCCAGGCAAGAAGAGTTTCTGAATAAACTGCTCAATGTAGGGATTTCGCTCACCATTATTTTCATCTGAGCTGTGAATAATCGGCTCATCATTTTGAATGTAAATCATTAAGTAAAAAATTTGGTGGGGGCAGATATCACTGTGTCAGGTTTACCCTATGTTTTGTGTTGCTGTAGCAACTGATGGCTTAATCCCCTAAGCTTGAATGTCTCACCAGCAGTGTCAGATCTTATGAGTGGGTCATAAACAACTGTGAATATATCTTCTTTTCGTCAGAAATTTTTCCAACGGATAAAATAGCTTTTTTACCTATGCCCTTTAAAAGAAGACATATACTAACATGCCTGCATTATAACTTGTCAATTTGTGACAAAGCTTTTCTCTGTATCATGTTGAATCTGTTGATTCACAACTTCCTTCATGAATTACTGGGGTTTTTTTTCTGGAAATTTCAATCAGGTGTGTATCTACAAGCTTTTCTCAAATTTGGGTTGTGAACATTTATACATTCATTCTCCCAGTATAAAATGATACAATGTTTTATGGATCTGGAACTGAAAGACAGGTATCGTATAACCTGCCTATAGTCTTGCAGAAAGTCTATGGTAGAAAGAGAAATACACTCCATATTTCCTAAGATCAAGCCCCCAGAGCCTTAAATACACAGTCATCCAAACTGAACATCAACTCTGCAATCATGGGTCCAGGCATATGTGTCCCTAATATGACAAAGGGCAGAAATATATGACACAAATTGATGGCATGAGGTTGAGTGTTAGAATATTTACTTTTCACAGTCTTATGAAACCCTAGCATGTTGTTCTGTTTTTTCCTCCCTCTCAGGTAGATTTTCAGATTTTTCTTAAGTCATGCATCTCACTGAAAGTTCATTTTAGTCTTTTGGTCACTTATTTCCTTACTTCTAAAAAATATGAAGAGGTTTGCCACCTGTCAGGAAATTTCCAAAGGAAGAATAACATTGGTAGCAGCAATCAGCTGAAAGAATGAACGCGCTTATAACATAAAAGTTCATGCTTAGAAATTAAAATATTCTAAAATAATAACGTAGTTGTTTCTGTGCTTTATGTACAGTATTAAAAATAAAATAGTCTACCACAAGTAATTTATGAAAGCAGGTAATAATGAGTTCATTATTGCATAGCAAGCCAACGTTGCAGTCGTGGTTACAGGCCTAGCCAAGGTCTTTGATCTTCTGGTTCATTAATGTATAAATGAAAAGACTTTAGCTTTCATCTCACATTCATCGGCTAATTAGCTCAGTAACTGGTCTCACTCAGGTTTCAGTCAGTTCTTATTCAAGGACTTATCCTTTCATTTTCCATCCTCTATACAGGGAGTGAGTCACCAGAGTCATGATTTGTTGTGTTTTTGTTTAAGAGGTTTGTTATTTTCACAGCTCTTTCCAAGGGACTCATCACTCTATAAAATTTGCAGTTGAAACCATTTGAAAAATATCAGGTGATGTAGCTATTTGCAGTGACACCACTAGATCTTACTTAGGAGGACCTAATTTTAAATAGGAAAATGCAGGACTTACTTAAAGAGTTCAGCGAACTGCAGAGCTGAACTGAGTATTATCAGAAGTGCATTACTGTTCATTCAGACTTCTTCTTGTGCTCCCAGTTGATCAGGACATGAAACCCATGACTGAATAACATTTGATGTTAAGAGGGTGTTGAAAAAGCAATGAAGTTGATTTCTTGGATCAGCTAGTCTGGGTATTAGAGTGCACTCTTTCAGAAATGAATAACAAATTATTTCCTCTTGGAAAAATTTCTATCAGCTCTAGGATCTCTACACAAGAACATGGTGTAGTTGAAAGCTTTCATTCGCTTCAGAATATTGCAAATGACCACTTAGTTCAATTTCAGTCAAAATTATATATATATAAAAAGTTCATATATATTAGTATTCATTCTCAACTCCAAATGAATGAAATCTGATCTGGATGGTGATTTTTAGGATGTGGTCTTTTTTTTTTTTGTACACAGATTGTGATTTTTACCTTGCATGTCAAAGAATATTAATAGTCACCAAGTGGTGCTTAACAGATGATTGCCATCCTCTTGCTCTGTGTCCATCCATCCCCCCCAACCCCCTTTTTCATTATTTTAATAATAATCCAATGTCAGTATATAAGATTAATTTCCTGACTTAGAACTTGCATACCAAATATTTTATGCTAAGGTGTGAGGACATACATCCTGTGTTTGTTATTACTGTACACAATACACATTTCTTGAAGAATTATGTCATTAGATACATTACGGTGTTAAGACAATGAATACTTGGAATAGTAAGACTGCTGATATACTTGCAAGTTCTAGATAATTTGTTTTTCTTTGTATCTTTTAATGAGTGATGAGTCCATGTATGAACATATGGTTTACCTGCCTTGACTGCCATTGGTTTTCCAGGGATGAGAGCTGGTGCTGGGAATTGAGCTTGTTCTATGTAAATATGCTAAATGGAAAAAAAATGCTGAAGGTAATATTTAGCAATGGCTGGACTCACATATAATTAAGCATAATTTTCAAGGGAATTTGCCTCTGTTATTTTTTTACTATACACAATTGCATATGAACAGGTGGCTGCTTTCTTTTAACTCATACCTTTATGGACACTAGATTTCACAGTGCCTCTACATATAGCATTATTGGAGATGTGAAAAGGGATATGATGTACAGTTTAGAAGATGAAGTGACATGGCAAGAGGAATATGACAGTGGATTGTAACTGGAGCATATGGCTGAACATGAGCAGGTCAAAACTGTGCCAGGTGACTAGGATAAGCTTCTTGCCAGAATGTGACAAATCATTGAATAGTCTTGTAAAGGAAGAGGTACAAATACCATCCTTAGGAACACTTAAAACTGGTCTAGATTACAGACTAGCTACTATGGTAGTAATAATAGTAGTTTCAATTCATGGAATACACCTGATTGATCAAGGAACTGCTTTAGAAGGAGAAATAAAGCCCTAAAGCCTGTAGTAACCTGGTCTGATCACTTATCTGACTGTGTTTTGAGCAGGTGGTTAAACTAGAGATGTCCTGAGGTCACTTCCAACCTGAATTATCCTATGAAATATATGCATCCAAACATATGGTAAGAAAAGAAATATAGAAAGTGGCTGTATCATTTCCTATAGAGTCCATAAGTTGAAGCTCCCCCTTCCCCCTGCTTCGCTGTTTCTTTTTCTTCTTTCCTTTTCTTCTCCCCTCCTTTTCTTTTTTAATTCCTGGGCATATAAACACGATTTCCTGTGTAGCTGTGTTGTGATGCAAGAACATGTTTTTATGCACTTTCTGTCTGTACTCAAGAAGGCTCAGATGTAAGCATGTTGTGCTAGTCACAATTTAGATTAGATCATCAAGGCCACGAACTAAATTATGTAATTGGCAGTAATGACAGAATAGCCAATTCATGGTGCAATTGCCTAGCACAGAAATCAGCCTAGAGACCGTGTCCATTCTTTCCTCCAGATGTGGCTGGTCCATAGGTGTTTCTTTCAGGTATGCTCTTGAGAGACACTTCTGCAATGTGTATATGTGTGTGGAGGTGCATGGTAAAGCCACCTGTCTGCTTAATCAGCAACTCACTTCACTCATTTGGGGCATTGACTCCCACTACTAGGGTGATTGCAGCAGGCATTGATGCCTCTTAATATGTCCTTGAACTTAAATAGAACTACTTTCAGACAAAATGAGCTTGTAGAGTTCTCCTGGGGAAACTGCATGTAAGTAGAAGGATTGCCTGCAAGGCATGAGACCAGTGATGGAGTTTCCTGAAGATCACAACTACAGCTCCAAGGCTTTCGCTGGCTTACTAGAACAGGGAGGAGCTCAAAGAGAGACTCACTCCTTTGAAATTCAGGGCTGTGTTGCTGTGGGTCACTGAGTGTAGTTTGCAAGCCACAGAATGAGTTCTAATAAAGTCACTACAATTTTTCTCATTCTTTCCTCCCACAGATGCACCATGCTAGCTGCTAAAAGCCATTTTAGAAAGGGCATGGGAGAAACCTAGGAGAAGGTTTGTCTTTCTAAGTAAATCAAGTAATTAATTCTGAGTAATGCAGTGGTGCATAGTAACACCGTACAAGGGTGACAAAGTGCCAGCTTCATGCCAGTGTGCTTCACTGCGATAGTGTTCACCTGGCCACTTTCCATGATTTAATGGCCTGGGTGGTAAAAGGCAAATGCAGCTCTTCGGTGCTCACTGGTCAACCAACCACACAGATGAAAAAAATTGGCCCCTTCTCCTGGCAAAAAGGATGTACATATACTTTCAGCTGGGAACAATGTGTCAAAAGTACAAGGCATCTGGATAATATTATAGCTATCAGACACAGACAGCCCATCCCAAAGACTAATGCAGCAGAAATCTAAGGACAAAGGCTGAACTTCTGTGCCCCTCAAGTTTAATTAGCATGATAAGTGCTAATACAATAGTCTGATATATGCAAGATCTTCGTTTATGGAGCTCCCTAATTAACTCTGTAGAGTCTTCACATCTAGACAGATCCACTGAAACTTGGAATGGCTTACAAACAGGAAGAACCCAGGCCTCTGAAATGCTCTCATGTCCTGCTTAGCAAAAGTATCTGCTCTACGGTACAAGTTTTGTAGTGTGAATCAGCTGACTTCTGAGGTCAGTGCAAAATATTTGCTTAGTCTATCCTCCATCTCCAGTAGAACAGTATTTGCCCTGGTCATGCATGCATTGAACATGCATATTCCCTTGCAGATAGTGTACTGGTATGTCCGACTAAGAGATGTGAAGGAAATTCTTGGGACACATGAAGATATGGCACATAGATCTACTGAAAGATTTCCTTTTAACTGCTAGCAAAGTGAAAGTGTAGTAGGGAAAAGGGCCTTTTTAAAAAAAAATTCATTATACAAACAAATAAAAGTACTTGCAGTTCCATGGAATTTTAACACAGTTAATCATAAACCTGATATTTGCATCTCACAGGCATTGAGCGTTGTGTAGATATTGGAGTTGGGATAAACTGGTTCGGAAAGGTCTGCCTGCTTATAGCTATGTTCAAGGGTTAACCCTCACTCCACCACTCTGATTCTGGCAAAGGAAATTGTCTCATAATGACAAAGACTGGAAGTTAGTCTATGAATTGTTCATACCTCATGCTGTCTTGCAGGTAGTGCCTTGCTTTGAGATGTCCCCAAAAGATCTGTTCTGGTATGATTCTTAAGGCTAGTATGAACTATGTAGGGTTGGGTTTTTAATGTCCTTTGTACCTATGCAGTTCTTAGACCCCTTCATTCATTTCTGTGAAGCTATTCCAACTTTGCCTTATGGCAGATGTGTCCACTCCCTGACTGCCGAAATCTTTGAGGCTTCTTTAATAGCCTTTCCCAAATACATGAACATATACATACATTTGAATGCACTCAGCTCACTTTTATGCACCAACAGACATACGCATAATGAGTTTCTCTGTCCCCTCCTCAGTCATTCAGTCGTGCAATGCTCATCCACATGCATGCAAAGATGCATGAGAATGCACTCGTACAGAATCTTATTCTTCTTCAATGTCATGAAGAGTGAGAAGCTCACATTGAAGAACTCGGCCATCCACACTTTCACGTTGCCATGGATCTCTGTTGGGCATATCTACCTACTTGAGCAATCCAGGGGAGCAGCACTGATACTATAGATTCCTCATAACTAATCAAATACATAATCTCCTGCACCCTAATCTCTGTATTCTCAGTTAGGACTTGTGTTGTGCTGTCCTGTCCTTGAACTGCTTTTGATTTAAATCTGAACACAGATATTTGTGTCCCGGGATGCCCCTGACTCCTCATGTTTATTTCATTTTGCCATGCCATATGGATTACAAGGTTGACTGCCTTAAAAAGTAGATGATTACACTGTGAACAATTTTCATTTTCATATAGCTGGCCCTGCTATCACTTTTCATTCCCATTTTATTGGTGCCTTGATCTGTCCTTATGACATATAATCGGTCTTTTGGCAGCCTGCTGTCCTTATTTTTAATTTCCTGATTTCCCAGCACATAAAAGAAACAATGCATGCTCCTTGTAGGACTCTGCTGGTTTATCTCAAATCAAATCCAATCTTCTCCTCTGAACAGCTTTTAAGTTTTGGAATCTTCAAAACATTTAGATTTATAAAGACCCCAGCAGGCTCTTAGGGAATACAACACCTTTAAACAGGGAAAAGTTTAATTTGATAAGGAAACTGCTAGAATTGGCATTCTGCAGCTGGGAGCCACTTACACATTTATAGATTTCCTGAAAGGTTTCACATCATA
Organism: Egretta garzetta; assembly: GCF_000687185.1. Taxonomy (NCBI): domain Eukaryota; kingdom Metazoa; phylum Chordata; class Aves; order Pelecaniformes; family Ardeidae; genus Egretta; species Egretta garzetta. The sequence continues at coordinate 56,098 of NW_009258931.1, forward strand.
TGTGAATATATGTCATAGTGAAATACAGGTACAGAGTCACTGATGAGGACCTAAGTGCAGGAATGAACCTGAACTCTTTTCTAGACAACCTACAGTGCTGCTCCCCACTTTTTCTCTTTGTAGCTCAATAACAAGGTATCCACATGACACAAGACCTCTTCTAAGCTGTGCTCCAGTTTCTATCTCTGTGAATCAGTGGCAGCTGGGGTGGCACAGCAGTTTGTAGTTACAAATGGTCCTAGCATGGACATACTTCTATATTCACCAAATTTGGGGAGAGAGAGGTGCAACACTCATAGGAATGGTTGTGCCTCTCCTGCCCCCTGTTTTTTTTTATCATGTCCTGCTTTATGAATGTAACAGGAAAAGTATTTGAGCCCTGCTAAAAGTTTATCTTGCCATATTAGTGTGTCTTTGTTTATCTTTGTGCATTACTTTGGTTTTGCATTCAGTGAAATATAGTTTTATGTTCTCAAAAATCAGAGCTTTTGTTTTGCTTTGGTTCTGGCAGCATCAAGGTGTTTGCTAAGAGATTCAAAGCCCAACAGATAGAAAAGGCCCACTAGGTCATTTTACTCTGCCTGTTGTTTAACACCTACTATTGCATAGTTACGAAGCTTTTTCTTTGAGAGATCATTGCAAAGTCAGTATAGCCTCATAACACATTTTTTGACTCCTGAAAAGGCAATATACACAACTATATTAAAAAATGTTATTAGATATACATTGCCAAAATCTCAACAAAAATCCATTGAACTGCATCAGTTCATATGGGTAGAAAATAGTCTTGTAAATAGTTCATCATGTGGTCCAGTACCCCTTTTGAGCCCTATCTGAATTTACAGGACACCTCCCATACAGCATACAGAACCAAAGGGCTTTGTTACTCAATTATTTGCAAATTCATCGGTTCTGCTTTACAGCAAGTTAGGGGTCTGTCTGACGACTGGGTTGTGTGTGAAGAAGCTGAAGAAATATTAACATACATAAATGTATTGGTATAAGAATTGAACCTTCATTGAATTTTATGCAAAGCTAATGGTCTTTTGTGACCATTGTCTAGCTCCTCTTTGTTACTACCTTTAGTTATAATTTATCAAAATGGTGACCAGCAGAGCTATGATGGGCTTGTACATAAGGGTGAATATGTTTGGAAAAATCCAGAGAAAATGCTTAAGTTATTTTCTACACTGATGCCACCATTTTTTCATACTTTAAAAAAAAATAATCATTTTTTCCTTCTTTTCTGGGAGAAAGGAGACAGATTTATAGAACTTCTAAGTGCTGAGATCTGAAACTGAAGTGAATGGGAGCTGTGTTTTCAGTACTTTACATAACTATAGAATACTAAGTGCTCTAAATACATGGTGCTTAGGCATCTCAGAATGGGTACCTTGAATTATTAAACACCTTTCTCTTGAACTTTTTAGGATTCCCCATTAAAGTAGGGATAACAAATTATTACCTTCTCATGTCACTAGGAAAGCATAAGGATAGGTTTTGGTGCTAATATAGTAATATTAGTGCTAATGTGTTAATATAATGTACATATATTAAATGTTTATTAACTTTATAAATATATGTGTTACTATAATACTTCAAATACCATGGGGATGAACAGTATAAAAAAACTCATGAGGAAATGAGTAGAAGTTTTCAGAGCAAGTTTGATTCATGTGCAGCAAAAACAGCTCAGGGCCACTCCCTCAATCACGGCTAGCTTCTCTTCGAATGAGTATCTTCTTCTCTGTGTCTCAAGTACAGTACATCCTAAATTGTTGCGATGTTAATAATGTTTTTCTAGTTCAGTTTATTGTGCATGATTTTGAATAAGTGATCTGCAAAGGTGTAGGTGTTTCAGCATTGGTATCCTGTGGGTTAAGCCCATGAATGAAACCTTTAGATCCCCTGACCAGACCTCTGCCTGTTGTACTGAGAGCAGCTGCTGGGCCAAATGGGGGACTCACTGGAAAAAAATGCCTTTTCAGGAGGGTGGATGCACAGGAACAGCCTTTGTTAGCTGCTGGGAAAGCCCTGTGAAGCCAGGATGTGGACAACTCTTAGTGCATAAGAAACGGCAGAGAATGCAGCTCTTCATCATGGAATCCATTATGTGGATGATGATTGGTCAATAAGCCTTAAACCAGCTAATTTTGGTTGGATGTTATTAGGAATGGTCAATAGCACACCCTTAACTCAATAGCCCACTGTAACCAGCCCTTGCTTCAAACATAAATGTTCCTGAGCTTTCCAAAGAAAAGGCAGGAATATTTTTTACTATGCTATGAAGAATAGTGTTCTTCCCCCTTTTTAATTTGTCAGAAAAACATGTACTATTAGGGATGGCAACTCTTCAAAATTTTGTTGCACAGCAAATAACCATTATGGAAAATTTCAATTTAGCCAGAAAGCTAAGGTCCAGAATTTGGCAAACTGTAAAGAAAAAAATTACAAGGTCTTGCAAGCCTAAGTGATGGGGAACCTTAGGAATACATGGTGCTTGCCTATAACATTGAACACAGTTTGGAAATAGCATTCGTCCTGCTCCTTCTGGCTTCTCTAGTGGTGCTTTTACAGAAATTAGATTATTTTACAGCAAACTTTATGAACCACTTCTGATTTTGCTGCAACAGAATGAAGGTAGAAACATCATACCCTGAATTCTCTGATTGCTTGGCATGCCTAACCTACATATCACCCTATTACAGTCTCCTTTTGATAGTCCACTGGAATTTAACAAATGAAGCAGAGATTAATATTAATGGAAAAGTAGAAATTACCATACATTTGTTCTCTGTTTTCATCAGGTGTCAGACACTACAGTAACAGACGCCAATTTAAGAATCTAGTCAGATTTAGATAATTTCCTCGATGGCTATAATTAAATTAATTCTGGGAATCTGCACTGGCACTTCTGCCATACTGTGAATGTGGCCTCTTAGCTCCTAATTATAGAGGTTCTAGGTTTGAATGTTTTCTCTGCCACCTAGAATTGCGTGGGGACCAAAATCATGTTAATTTTGTGGCTGCAGTGCTGGAGAAGGGTATTTAAAGGGTGGGGCAGCATAGCTGGCCAGGCGGGGCAGTAAATTTAGGGAACCACCACCCTGTGTGGCACCCTGCCTTTGAAAATAGCACACTACTAAATAATGCATGCTGGTGTGTGGGCCAAGTTAGCCTCACCTTGCCCAGACCTGTTGGGACAATGTGCTTTTTTGTCTGTCTGGAAGTATTCTGGGTCTTAGCAACCAGAGCTGTCTCTGCCCTTGGGAGCTGAGACAGAAAAGGCTTATAGCCACACAAACAGAAAGCGACACACCAGTCGTATTGTATTTGAACCAAGTTTCTGCTGCTTTTGCTGGTGTCCATTCTAGCAGTAGAAAAAGTCTGACTTCCCTGGCTATGTTGAGACCCAGTGGTCACATCCTCCTGTGGTGCTTCTGCAGCATACAGATGAGCTGCATGTCTGTGCGACTTTTAATCTCCTGTGTTTAGCTCAGTGGGACAATGTAAGAGGTGGGTTCCTTGTTAAAGGTGTCCTTCCTGTGAAGGGAAGTGCTCTTTATTACTTTCTCATTCTTTGCTTACTTCTTAGCTTTTTCCTGTTCTCCTGCTCTGGATTGATCATTCATGCTGATATAATGATAAAACATTATTTTGATGATGAAAGCTTTAGTATAAATAGTCACCAAGACATGAACTGGTATGCAAATACTTAGACTCAGTGACATGAATGCTTAGAGAAATCTTATAGGTACTAGGCCTATGAAAACTCCAAACAGTTGCCTAGCTGTTTTCAGTGACATCCTTAACCCTTGGTGTTGTAACCACAACACAATACTGCTCTCTAAGATGAACATTTACAGCCTTCCTTATTCCTCAACGACAACTTTGATAGGTGAGAATCAAGGTGAGCAGCCATGGAACTTGACTACAACCTGAATGAAAAATTATGGGGTCTTCCCAAGCAACTCTTGTTCACAGGTGCATCTTATCTGTGTGAACAAAAGCAACCCAGTTTTTATGTAATTGATGTTAGTGTGGATGATAGGAACAAAGGTGACCCTTCTTGAGTCTGAGATCCACTACTTATCTTGAAATCAGGTTCAGCATAAAAAACATGTATGAAAAGTTTCCCCTGCAATGAACTTTGATTAATAATTAATAGTATCTCTGGATGCTGAAGGACAATTTATTCCCTGTGCTTGGTAAATCTAGTACTGAGAATGCTTGTCAGTGTCTGTCAGGAGGGAGATTTATGATGAGCCCTGGAATCAAAAGTGAATAAGACGACAGGAAAATTCACTTCACAGAGACCACTGAAGAGTCACTATATAATAATATTCAGCACTTCTTGTGATTTATGCATATAAATTAATGAAAACTTCCTACGTTACTACATTTTTAGCTGTTTTCATGTTAGATGCCTTTTCTGACTAGTGAAATAATGAAAGACCTATAAAGGTTCATATTTTCATTTAGGCACCTTGTCTCCTACTCAAGTTTGTGGTTGCAAGCTGGAGAGATAACACACACATGGTAAAGGAAAACTTTGGCCTCACAACTCAGAACTATCCTGCAAGCACAGATCTTCCATGAGGAATCAGCCTTTCCTTGCTCTTCACCCCAGGTGACAGCTGAATTAGTGAAAGGCCTCTAATGCAATGCCCAGGCAGTGGCTCAGAAGAACAAGCAAAAATATTTTGCCTGACTTCCATGGGCTGTGGGACAGGTGCCTTAAGAAAAATTATAGCTTTCCCCTGCTGATCTTAACCTTCAGAATTAGAAGGGCTAAAAGCAGAGAAATGTAAAACTGAGCACTCATCTACTGATTTTTCTGCCCTGCTAACCTGCACGTAGCTGAGCTTTCATAGTCAACCTCATATACATATAGAGTGACAATTTTTTTTTCTTCCTTTTGTTTTTACTTTCTGATACCCAGAGAAGCTGGAAGACCAAGATACTCTCCTTTCTGCAGATTCATGCATTTTGCAGGATGCTCAAGGTATAAAAAGAAAGAATTGAGCCCATGATATTGTCTCACCCAGTCCACCTCCCTGCCAGCACACAGTTATTCCACACCATCCATCTCCTAATGTTATTTCCAGATTAATTTTAATTTAGGA
>NW_009258931.1:61234-112031 GCF_000687185.1 Egretta garzetta
TCATTCTAATTATAATCGCCCTATCCACCTGAAATAACCTCCATTAAAAAAAAAAAAGGGATGGTCTTAAAAAAACAACTACAAAGAAATCAATCCCTCATCCATTACCAGGTTTTTCTTTTGTTCTGGAGCCACGCGTGTAACCTGGTTAGACCTGTTCTCTTTGAATACCGAGGACTGAGCTGGCCTTATGCAAATACTCCCAACCTCATCTTGGTTGTTGTCGTTGCAGACCCAATCAAACGAACAGGAAGTGAGGGATGGTCTTAAAAAAACAACTACAAAGAAATCAATCCCTCATCCATTACCAGGTTTTTCTTTTGTTCTGGAGCCACGCGTGTAACCTGGTTAGACCTGTTCTCTTTGAATACCGAGGACTGAGCTGGCCTTATGCAAATACTCCCAACCTCATCTTGGTTGTTGTCGTTGCAGACCCAATCAAACGAACAGGAAGTGACCTAAGGAATTTCCCTATTGGCTGCCTGAGTGTTCAGCAAAATGTTTTAAAATTAATATCACATCCATTTATCTTCACTCCTGGCAGTCTTTAGGAGACATAACCTAGTACCTGTGTTTACCCAACCTACTGTTCTGTAGACAGTTTTCCCATTGCCTCAGTTAAGGATTTCCACTCCAGAATCTGCAGCTAAATGAGGTAAGGTGTTTGGGGTATTTTTTTTTCAATATACTTCCTTTAAATTAACACCAGTGAAAATTAAAAAAAAAAAAGTGTCTACTGGACTCATGCCCACCCTGCTGAGCCCATCCCTTCCCACTTTGGAACAGCAGCTAAGCTCATTTGATCAAAACGCTTCTTAATGCTACAATAAAGACTTCTGTTTTCCTATTTTGAACTTGTATCTTACTTCTGTTTAAATATTTCTGTTGTGCTTATGTTTGACTGGGGACAGATCTGCTGCCTTTACTTACCCAGAATGTCATTGACTTTGAATTGAGCCAGTGGCTTCTTCAGGATTACTTAAAGTTTCCTGATGATCCTTTTTATTATGGTGTATCTAATAAAATTCTGGGTCCTATATCTGCTGCTTTTGTCCACAGAGTGGTCATCTGTTCAGTAAGGCAAAGGGTGAGAAAGTGGACCTTCTCAATACCATTGAGTCTGCTGGTGTCACAGAACTGGGAGACACAATGGTGGTGATGCTTTTGGTGATGAGGATGTTGATTGTGCTGTCATAACAAAAAATCCTGAAGTACATTTATAATTTGGCTTGGTTTTATCCTTAAGGCAATATCTTGGCAGTTCCTGTGGTGAGGGGGGGTTCTGCTGATTTTAGTCCCTTCTAAGTTAAAGCACCAAACAGAACCCAGATCGAGCACTGGGCAGGTAAATACAGTGTGAATAGAGGTCTGCAGTCTCTTTGCCTGTTTAATTTGTTTCTCTTCCAATGGTAATTTTATTTGAATAGAACCAGAATTGGCCCCTTAAGGTGTAGACACAGCTGTTTAAGTAATGGTAGAAGTGAATGTAAAGAAAAAGTTACTCAAAATCTATGTTGATTTTGTGAAATATGTGTAGTGGGCTTAGTGATAAATGTTTGCATTTTACCACATGGGACATTTTAGGCACATGCTCTTGTGTATAAGGTTATAAAGTTATTGAATTTTATCAGTACTGTGCTTTTGGATTACTTCATCTAAAAATACCATCTACCACCTTTGCCTCTAAAGTACATCCAACTATCCTTTTTTTCCTATTCTTTAGACAATGAAATCAGCTTATAATGACAGAAATGAAACTTGAGGTAAAAGTTTAATTTAGCGATTTTATTTGTACTCGTGTCACATAGGATGTTGTTAAATATACCTGTCTTGCACTAGTATTTCCTGTAATTTGTGAAAACTTTAGTGGAATAAAAAAAAATTCACTCCTTTAAGTTTTTTTTTTATAGCAAATTTGTGGGTAGCAATTTAAGCCATTTTTCTGATATCTATTTTGCACTGTAGAAAAGACCAGAGCTGGAAAATATAGCCATTTTATATTTAATGCAGATGCAGAAACCAAAGAAAATAGTTGCAATTAAAATTAGAAGAACAACAGGATTAAGGTGTTTCACCAATATCACAATTAATTTTGTTTAATTCCTGTCCCTTAAATTTTTCAAAATCAGAAGTGATTGTTGCCATAAGAACATAGGACTTCTCAGAATTTTTCAGAGTTCAGTTAGGTGACTTGAAGTAGAGCTTATCTTCTAGAAAATGTCCGATCTTGGAAAAAAATTCCAGAAGTCCAAAAATGGGAAATTCACCAGAACCAGTGCCTCAGCAATTAAATACAATTTTATCTCACTTTCAGTGTGACGTGGTCTAGCTTCAACATTCAGCCACCTGATTATGTTGCCTTTTGATGGTTAGTGTGAAGCTCCCCTGGGTGGCAAATTTCTGTTCCTTGTGTAGATAGCTGTGGACAAGTCCTTCCATAGCCTGCTCTTTGATAATTGTGGTAGTCTGAGCTCCACAGGCTATTCCCTCTCATGGAAAAACTTGTACTACAGTGAAATGCCCTAGGACGTCAACCTGTTCCGCTGTAAGATTTTTCCATCCTTTAACCACTTCCCTGGGCCCCTTTAATTTTTCAACATCTGCTGTGAAATTTGGATGTCAGGACTGGACTCGGACTGTAGGAAGAGCAGCACCAAACACAAAGGTAATATGAGTCAATATACTGGGAGTTCGGGCTCAGCGGTTTATAAACTGTGCCAAAGACTTTCTTAGAGTCATTGTCCTCCCAGAACCCCTTCTCGCCTTCGAGCATTGGTCCTACATGTGGAGATGAGGTTATCATTAGTAGAGTTGATGTTGTTTGCTTGCATTTTTTTTATTTTGCTTCTAGTCCTAGTGTCATTTGTAAAGCCTTATAAAATATGGTAAAAAAGTATATTTTGTCCAAGTCATAGTAATAAAGGATCTCATATAAGACCAGAATAATGCTTTGTTTGCCCTGGCACAAATTAGGTATCCCTTCACAGCAATTTATAGGGTGACAACAATACATATTACCCCAGTTGTGGTGAGATCGGGTAATAGAATGTGGTCTGTTTAACATGGGATATTATTACCCTCTTGTCACCTGAGAGAATATGCTGTGGTATTGCCATAGTAATTTCATATTACTTCAGATATTCTCAGGGTGTTGTGAGTTTCAGCAGTGGTGGAAACAGACAATAGGACAGTTGCACAAAGACAAAATTAAATCATTTGTCTCCCACTGAACTTCCTTCATTTCTTTTTATTCCCAATGAATTTTCTGTTAACATCGGTACTAGTTCTGTCTGGGAGGTGCAAGGTAACAAGTTGTAATGGAGAGAGATCAAACTAAAAAGGAAAAATCCATTCAGAGGCATTGGTGAAGAGAGATTAGAGAGGAAAAAGGAGGGTTTCTGTAGGCGCATCTGTGTCCAGACAGGACTGACATATTAGCTTGTTGCCTGTCCCCCAGCAATTCCCACCAAAAAACCCCTACGAGGATGAAATTCTACACCTGCTGAAGAAGTGAATATTTATGTACAATTCTCACAGAAGAGGATTAGTGATTTTATTGCCTCAGTGAACTCAAAGAACTGTCCTTGAGCCATGACACCTTTCCAGAATGGGTGCTTACCTTCCCTCCCTTGTTCACCCCTTACATGCTTTTTATAAACATGTCTAACTTAGTCTCAGAACCAAACCATCCAGTCATCTTCTAAGCAAACTTTCTACTGACTGCAGTGTAACCTGGATCTATTTTGTGGAGTCCACATGCTTTCTATTGCTGTTTACTTGCTTAGATTCAATTTTTCACAAATGTGTCTGAGCCCTTTCTGCAATACGATGGATACCATCTCTGTGAACTGGAGCAGTGACCTACTGTACGGAGAGACATGTTGGAAAGTGGGTGCTACAGGACAGACCTGTCTAGCTTAAACATTGGTCAGCACGCTGAGACCAAGCTACAGATAGAGCTGAATGACCCATTCTTATTCTGATGATAATGTGACCACCCTTTATAGGATTTTCTGTGGTCTTCCAGTGCTCTCTTTCTCATCAGCCTTCCTACAGTTGTAAAGTAGCTATTCTTGTGGAAGACTAGGCGTTCCTGCAGCAAGCAGCACATAAAAAGAAAAGGGTCACAAATTTAATTGTCAGTTGTCATTGCTAATGACGCATGATGTTAGGATGTGGTAGAACCAAGTACAAAGGCTTTGCTGTACATGAGGAAATCAACAGAAATGCTAACGATTTCTGTAGCTTGCATAGCTTGTGATGTTTAGTGAAGTAAAGCCTCTGCCCAGTCTTACGGCTTAGTTACTATTGACCTTTCAAGTTTTTCAAACTCATGGAGTTTTTTTCCAAATAATAAGTGCTTTGTGAGCACCAGAGAAGCCCAACACCATCTTCAGCAAAGTATGCTGGCTTCAGCCACTCAGCCAGGCTAATGCTCAAGGGCAGTTCAAGATCTCTAACCACAAATGTCTCCTTCTATTTCCCCCGCCCCTGCCTTCAGCACACTCGGTAGCTTACATGTATTTTGGCCCCTGATGAACCGAGGATTTATTTCAGTAAGTTTTCAAGAAAAGGTACGTTACAAATTTGGTAAGGGTAAAATTCATAAGTAACGCTCCTGATAGAAAGTGTAAGTAAAGAAGGGTTTGCTCACACAGCTGATCTATGGAAAAGAAAAGATTAATTTGATTTCTGTGCAGGATTCTTCAGTATTCAGTATTCCGAGCTGTTCTACTGGGGATGCAGCTTGCACCAAATCCCTCACTGAATGCCTAAAATATTTGGGATATTTGTTGGTCATTGGTCTATAGATGGGTAAGAATGAGTAAACATGGAGTCATGTAGCCAATGGAGCAATCAACATTTTGTGTGTCTCCCTGAGAAAGAGTCCTCAAAGGCTCCCTTTCCAAAAGCTGACATTGCATGTGGTTATCGTTACCTATACCTCTGCTGATCTTGTGAAATGTACTCCCAAGGAAAAAGTATGAGAACTAGTAGACAAAACAGCTAGCTGCTAGGTTGGATAGTCACTGGTTCTAGACCAATAAGATGGGGCAATACAAGAGAAATGCTTTGCAGTGGTGAAAAGAAAGTCATTCTACTTAAAGGGTCTGCAAACACGTAGACTAAAATAAAAGTTCCTGCCTACTATGGAGGAAGGATACAGACATAAACACTTGAGATATTTCCTCAGATCACAAGCAGATGTACCCAGAATAGTTGACTCCCGAGCCCCTACAAGTCTGTAAAGATTAAGCAACTATGTGTAAAAATATGCTCTATTGTCCAAATCACTAGTGCCATCATCAGAAGACTTGTTTTTTAGACAACTCTGGGTTTTCTTTTACCTAGCAGTGAGCAGGTAACTAATTTATATTGCTATATAATTAATGAACTGGTGTGAAACTGCCCAAGATGCTATGGTCAAGAATCAGACTAAGTCCATGTAATAATGATTAACCCCAAACTTTCTTAATGATTTTTACTGAAACATATAATTATTATTACACAACAGTTTAGAAGCCTGCATCTTGATGATGCACTTTCAAAGTATGCTTGGTTAAGCAATTGTCTCATAGATTGGCATGGCTATGGAGGGGCTTTATCAGGGAGTCAAATCCTTAGACATTCCAGAGTGCTGTTCTCAATCTCTTTTGCAGTGGGATCTAACACACTACTCACATAAAACAGCCTTTACTTGTAATATTCCCAGGCAGCTGTCCTGACAGAGGAAGATGAAAAAATTTTAGAAGACTGAATTAATAGGTGATTAGATGAGTAAGATCTTACAGACTTATCAAACCCAGGATGTACAAAATGAAATAGATACAGTTTTTCCTTCGTTTGGTGATATGAAGATACCCTTACCCTCCCTAAGACTTTTTTTTAATGGAGCTGTAATAATTTGTAAGAACAGGTAGAAATGTCTCTTCCTTCTTTAAAATCTCAAATGATTAAATATTTTTGGATGATAGTCAAATTGTAGTCAATCCAGGAATTTTTTTTTTAATCTGCCTGTAGCCACTCCCGATGTGCATACACTCAGACAAAGATACCGCACTAAGTACATGCACATGCACATCCCCTATCTCCTGCACAGGCTTTCTTGCTTTACTTTTTTAAACAGGAATTCAAATATTTGCCCCAATTTCAACCAATTTTGTTTGCTTATCTGAATAACTCCTTTTTTAAATCCTTTAAAATGCAAAGCTATTTGTATTTGGTATATATGTATATTTTGTCGGTAGGTATAAATGACTGACTAGCATTGTCCTGCAGCAAGCAAGGGGCTGCTCATGCCAAGAACTCTAGCCTGGGCTGTCTGCAACTTCCACATCTGCTGGTTTTGCCCTGTGCCACAGTAGCTTTTCTTGCAGGAACACGCGCACAGCCTGAGAGCTGGTGTGCCTAGGGCTGCCCTTCCCCAAGCCCCGGACTATGAGCAGCAGCCCTGAAGCTCTAGCACCAGCCAGGCTCTTCTGTGCTAGCACTGATACAATGGAGGGATGCACAGACTCAAAAGTGTTAAGATAATCAGTGCTACTATACATGCAAAAAGCTAACGGGGCTTTGGGTCATTTAGAACCAAGGTATCAGACTGCCTTATGCTATGACACATCTTCTATATTAAAAAGAAGATTTAATCATTACAGATAAAAGAAGAAAAAACTCCCCAGCACCTGAAAACAGCTGTTATAAGGATCTCTGTTAACACTCCCTTCCTAAAACAATGTTAAAGTTGGTATAATTCACATGGTAATAAATCTCCTTTTGAAGAAAATCGTTGTTTGAAATAGTCCGGAAATATTTTTATTGCTTTTGTTGATGGAACCTGTTCCAGTTACCTTGAGGACTAAGTGAGATACATACCTGTACAGGGGCTAAAATAACTGAGGAAAGCAAGCTTTTTTTCTCTTGCTTCTGATTCCTCCAGCCTCCATCCCAGAAACCAGCCACAAACTTTACAGTTGCTGTAAGACCTGGCACTCTTGTGCCATAGATAGATAGTTTAAGATGTTTTTGTCTGTTTTGCTGCTTACAGGCTTATGGTGGTATTTAAAAGAAGCTTCCTTGGTCACATCAGCCAGTCCAAGTAGAAGGCAAAAAATGGGATAGAGAGAAAAAAAATGAAACAAAAATTTAAAAAAATAAAAGTAAAAGAAATAAGGAGGAAGAGAAGAAATAGCAGCAATCGGTGAAAAAGGAGGAACAGTATCATAAACCTCACATCCTAGGTAGTGTTTGAGATGGTCAAATCTGGTAGTCTGCTGAGGCTGCATTTCAGGATTACCGTGGTGAGGCTTTGCAGAGGGTTCCCTGGTGACCCTATGCACAACAGCCATGTTGGGCAAGTTTATTGCTTACAGTGCAGCTGCACTGTGGTGACAGTGCCTGTTTGCAGTAATATCTTACTTGGGTATTTGACATTTTCTGGTTTTATAAACAATTCTACATAACAGGCTGAGTTCCACTTTTGTTACTTGGACAACTTGAAAATAGTTTTTTTTTTTTAATAAATCAGTTGATTGGGCTGTGGATTCTCCCTCTCTGTTGCTAGGGAACTTGATTATTAAAATTCCTTTCTTTCAATGTGATAAAAAAATTAAGGAAGAAAAAAAAATGCCTTGAAATAGCCACAGTTCCACAGAACAGAAACTTTGAATTTCAGCCAGCTCTACGTAGGAATTTCTAGCTCATTTTCAGGATCATACACAGGTCAAGGGCGGCTCTTTTTGATTTAATATTTCAAGTGTAGATTTAATTGTTTGGCTAACAACATTCAAATCTCTACTAGGCATATAATAGCCATAACACATAGAAAAATCTTGGGTTTAGTCTGAATGGGTCTCTTTTTTATAGAAATTTCTTTCCCTTATTTAATACCGTCTCTTTGCCCCCTCAAAAAAACATGATCATTCTAAGTCATCTGCATGTTGAAAGTTTTGCTCCAGCTGTGATGCCATGGATAGCAATGGAGCTTGAGCTGAAAGATATGAGTTGGACTGACTTGTCCATCAACTTGCTATATCACTTAAGCAAATAATTTCAGCTCTGTGTCTCAATTGTCCTATTTGAAGTAAAGAGGTAAAGGTAGTTCCTTCCTTCATTTCTGTGCGTTGTGCTATTTACCGCATTTGCTGTTTGTGTGGACTCTTCCTTTTCTGCTCTATGTTTGTCAATGTTTCAGGAGTTCTTCTATCACCATAGATGCTTTTACAGAAGATGGGTCCTACATGCTTAATTTTCAGAAGAACTTAAAAGTAGCCCAGTTGCCAGCTCCTTACCTACTTCTCACGGACTTAATTTTTTTTTTTTCTTTTCTTTTCTTTTTTTTTTTAAATAGTAGATTAAGGGTTGGTGTCTGTGTGGCTCATATGGGAAAGCAAACCCTCCTGCTGCTTCAGGTTTTCTTTATCTCTCAAGAACGTTCCTTTACTGCTTACACTTTAATTTGTTGCTTTTTCATGCTAATTTTTGAACCACTGTATCTCAGCTGATTTTCCTTTGTGTATTTTGTTCAACATCTCTTCTGACTTGTCTTAAAACAGTGTGTTACTTTGACCTATTGAGGTTTCAGTTGATGGAAAAGTATGGTATTGAGCTCTCCTCTGACACCAGGCTATTCTGTAGTGAAGGACTATTTATGAAGAGGGAGAGAGTTCATGTAAGAATCAAAAGAGTACATTTGTACAAAACCGAATGGGAAAAGCTCTATCGTCAAACCGGCCCAGGCTGTTGAGGCAGATGCCTGGCTTTGCTCTTTTGTTTGTATTCCAACAAATCAAAGCTGACCTGTGTTGTTATCGGAGTAGAGCAGCAGGTGCAAAAAAACCCCTTTGCTGCCAACTCAAACGAAAGGGTAAGACTAATACCCTCTGGGAGGTATTGAGAAGATAACAGAGAGTCATGCCAGCAACTGAATTAACGGCTCTATTTACGGTGGGTTTTACTTAATAACCTGCTCCTAACACTGACAAATACTCCATTGTATTGTTTAACGCAAGCACTGAAGAAATCAATGGAAACAGGATGGGCAGCTCTTGCTGTGCCAAGTGAGAAGGAGCGATGCCATGGACGTGTTGCTCTAACCACAGGCAGGAGAGAGGAGGAAGCAGTTAGCTTTTACAGAAGTGGGGAGACGTTGTTTCCCACAGTCCCTTGCCTTACCTATAAAGGTGGCTGCAGAGCAAGGAAATTTCATTCACCCCATTTGCTGGTTGCTTTTAATGAAGGCAGGGAACATACACTCCCTTCATTAATTAATGAGGCCCAGTATACACATCAGCTACTGTCCCAGTGGCATGTGGCTCTGGGAGGCTCAGGGCTTTCTCAAAGTCCTGGGTGCGCGGTGCGAGACAGCCTGCTGCTGCACCCAGGGGTGAAGCAGAGAGCTCTTGTGCAGCCAGTGGAGTGGGATGCCAGGGCAGTGGTCTCGCAGTCTCTTATTCTTTACACAATAAATACAATATGAAGAAACAGCATGGATATAGCTGGGCTCCAAGGAAATGTTTACCAAACACACACAAACATGCAAGCCTGAATGAAAGTCAAAGTAATGGTCTGACAGCGGGTTCCTGAAACAGGGTCAGTGAGCTCCATTGAACTGTTTCAGTGATAGCCACCCACTTGGGAATAGCTTCCCTTTACATACAGCTGCTCACCTTAGGATACTCTAGGAGGGGAATGCAGGGAGAACAGGCAACATGGTTGGAGCTATCGTGGGTGGGATTTGCAATCCCAGCTTGGCACGAGGGAATCTGGCTGACCCAGGCAGAGGAGTTAGTACTCAGCCATATAAACCCCTCCCTGGTGGATGCACAGAATGAACCTTCCCACTACGAGCCCTGCACTGCCTCTGCTATGTCTTGTCCTTGAAATATCCTTTTGCTATCATGCCAGCAAGAGTGTGATCAGATTGTGGTTAGTCGGGCAATGGGTTGTAATATGATATAAACACTGCTATTGAGTGGGTTAGTCCTCCAGCAAGCCTACCTAGCTTAGGATAAAATGCTTTACACTCAACTTCCAGCTTCCCTGTCCTAGCTAATTTGTGCTGTTCCCCTCATGTATTTAATGAAGAAACACAATTAAATTGTTGATGTAAAAAATAATAGTCACAATGGGAAAATTTGCATGTTCCCCAAGACACTTTCCTGGTTTTGGTCACCATCCCATATTCCTTATTCTGTTTAGTTCCCGCTCAGAAACCAGCCCCAACGAGGAAACTTGCATTTTCCAAGCAGATGCCCTTTATAAAAAGAAAATGTATGAAAGAAAGTTTAAAAAAAGGAAAAGAGAAAAAAAGGATCTTTTAATTTTGGAAGTAGGCAAATTATTGGTTTTTACTGTTGAAAACCAGACTAGTCCCATAACAAAAGAGAAGTGCTGGTGGTGATAGTGGTTAAAATAAAGTTCTCCATGAAACAATGGCTGCTGCAGGGGCATATGTCAGAGCCTCTATATCTGTCAGAAACACTTTGGTACCTAATGAGGGCCAAACGTGAATAAAACCACAATTATTATTGTTATTCTTGTCATTATTCACTAATAACTGAACAGTTACACAGGCTACGTTAGCAGTATGGAAAGCAGTTCCCTTGATATGCTGTTAGTCTTTAATGCAATGCAAAGAGAAGCTGTTGTAGAAGGTAAAGGGGAAGTGGCTGGGGAACCAGAGCCAAGGGAAAAGGAGAAGGTGTTAGAACATGATGGTAATATTTTGTTAGCTGGTGAGGTTCTTGCCTAATTATACACATGTGGCTTGTCAGGCTACAGGGGCATCTAGAATGCTTTTTGGCCATTTGTATATTTAGTGTATTGTAAGCAAAAGAAAGGTGTTTAGCAAAAGGAGATTAGGGAGATGAGCTGGCTTCTGGTTAGAGGACGGATGTACCAGAGAGATAGGAAGGACATGAAAGGAGGTATAGAGTTGTTCCATGAGGTGTGGTATTAAGTGCTGAAAGAAGAATAAAGAGCAAAGGCAGTTTTTCCCATTATTGTGTTTTCCAAGACTCTGTATCCCGGAGGCTAGACTGATGAATCTATGGCAAATGATTGCTAAATATTCAGGAAAAATGGCTGACCCAAAATTACCCTGAACTGGCTGAGGTGGTGCAGACAGTAATGAAAGGAGTGTCATATGACGGTCAAAGCCATCTTTTGCAGGACCAACTCTGAAGAATTAAAAAAGAAAAAAGCCTGCTTTTTTGCCAGTTTCTGTGAATCTATCTACTTGTTCCAAACATTCTAAGGAGGTGTTAATGCAAAAATGATACAAACACTTATCAAGAAATAAAACCTTTTCTTGACTCACTTTTGTCTTGCAATTCCACTGATATACAGATCTGTGCACAGATCTTCTGCAAGAGAAGAATGAGCTTTTTGACAAGTAAAATAAATGATTATATTCTTTTTTTCATATTCAAAAACTAGTGGCATGGCAGGAAGAGGCACATCTAGCCTGTGATGTGGCAAGGAAGCATAGATCCCAAAGACTGGATCCTTGTTAAGTGGCAGGTTCTGGTTCACTTTTTCCTCTGCTAAGGTAACATAATGGCAAAATTTGCAGAAGTGCCAACCTTTGGCAGTTAGGACTGTCAGACACATCTATGCCTTGAGGACTCTCTGTTCACAGTTGGCCTTCTGTTTGTTTCTGATTTAGAAAAACAAACAAATGAAACCTCTTTTAAAATTCTCTTTTATTTTCATTGTACTAATGAGTAACTCGAAAATTGAAGTCAGTTCATATGAAGATTGTTGATTGTGGAAAAAAGGGTCAGAGAAAAAACAACCTATGAGACTTTGCATATCATCAAGTAAATTATTTTTTTTTTTTGCATTCATAAAGTGAACTTTGTTCTCTCTTAAAAAGGAAACTGAACTATGGTTTTGTTTTTAAATTACATCATTAAAAGAGAGATAAGAACCAAACCCAAACCCTGGAGCAGAGGGATAGCTCAGATACAGATCTAGATCCTAACTTTCTACTCAAGCTTCTCTTTAGTTACAATATATATGCAAGATTTTGAAGCATCTATATGAACGTGTTAAAACAACCACCACGTATCTCTTACAAATGTTGCCTTGTAGTGCATCATGAAAATCAGATCTTTAGTAAAGATTCCAATCAAGCTTTATTTGATTTTGTTTATCATGATCCTATCTATAATGTAGGTAAATGTTAAATGCTCCTTTTCTATTCATCTTCCTTTTTCTGGTCTTCCAGTTGACCTTCATGTATACATTTAATACACAAGTTCAAAGAAGACAAAAGAATAAACCCAACTCTTCCTTTCCAAAAGCCCACAACAGTAAATGATCAAGGTCTCAATATAGTCTCTGAAAGCTCACCAAGAGTCAGTTTTGCACATGCAAAGCTGGGTTTATGTATATGAACCAAAGCTGCATACACCAAAAATACAGAAGCACAGGAATGTGCAGTTCAGAGAGATGTAGAAGGGAAAAAGATTGGCCCTAAAGCCCCAAACCAGAATCCTGAATACAAAGAGTTTTGGAGATTACTTAGGAAAGTTTCCTATAAAAATGATTCCTTGAACTTCACACTCACAACGTGATTCAGTAAACACATTTAGTTACTGTGGTCCAAAGGCACAAATGATCTACTAAAAATGAAAGGTATCAAGCACTCAGTATGTTATATCGCTGAGTGTGATCATAGTGCTTCTTCATATGATCTTTCTTCAAAGCTTTCTAAGAGTTTGGAAACAAATTTTTATGGGGTATGTTTGCAATATTAGTGGTGAATCTTGAGATTATCATCGGTCAGGCGAAGCTGCATAGGCTGTCATCTGAATGGTACCTTGCAGATCATAGCAAAGTGGTCCAAAGTTGAGCTTTTTGTTGTGAAGTGGGTCCCTGCTGGGGATCAGCCTGCAGATGAGTTCTTTCTTTTGAGGCTTCTCGGTGCTTTTTAGGCACTAAAACAAAGGGATGGAAACAAGGAAGCGTGTGATGGTTACATGTGGATCTACATATCCAGAAGAGATCCTAACACTACAGAAAAGGTCATATCTGAAAGTGAGCTGTGGCAGGGATGATATCTTATCCACAGTTGGGCACAGACACCAAGGATGAACCTGAGACCTTTGCAAAATAGACTGATAGACATCATAGGGCAATCTTAGGGTTAGCCGTAACTGTATGTATAGGCACACTGATTCAGAATAAGACCCTGGAGCCCTCGTAGTAATACACATTAAATGAGAGGAGAAAAAAAAAACCCAACAAACAGAAGACCCAAAGCTCACTGTAACATGCAAACAGGCTCTCAACATTCATATATTCAGTTTGTGCCTGCCATTACCACCACTGGAGATGTAAAATAAGTGGTTGGTATGCAAAGCAGATAATTGATCATATATGTTACAAGTACAATGCATTTATGTTTCTGAAGTAACCATATATGCAAAGCAGGTCCACCTGTTTTGTTGTACATGTCCTTTGTTTCTGGTGTCTTGAACACTCTGCCTGCTTGGCTGTCTTGTGATTTTTCAAGAAAAAGATTAAAAATCCAGATTTTGTTCCTCTGCAGCTGCAGTTATTACACAGTGTAATTTATTTTAGACTGTTGTTTAAGTGCTTGACTGTAATCCAAGGTGCAGTAATGATCTAAAATATTTAACATACTCTGTAGATACTTGTTCCAAGCCCTGAAAAGCAGGGATTGTGTCTTCACTGTGTACATAACATACTTCAAAGAAAATAGGTCCAGGTGAAATCTACATTTGAAGTTCAGCCATGATGGTAAAAGGGGAAAAATGGGGAAGGATCCCATAGGTAAATATGCCAAAAGAGATCCACCCTTTTGGACAGGCCAGGAGGAGCTGCACTGAGCTTGTCTCAGCTAGAAGTCACTCTTAGACTTTGCATAGCTTATGGGTGGAGTCATAGTTTAATGGTTTCAGTCAGTTTTGCCTTAGACATCTTTTTTTGGGTGTATTTTGCATAGAGTACAAAACAGAAGGCTGTAGGCCCCCTTCCCTTATGGGCTCTGCCCCTACCTCCCCATTTTTGTAATTAACGAGACCCTTAGTTGAGTTCAGTGTTGTAACGTAAGCAACTGTACAAATCAATGTCAGAACAGTCACTCTGGTTGTAGTACTTTAGGGTTCACTCGTTTTCTCTGTACTGCTTATTTGCCTTTCTTACTGTGTTCAGCATTTTCCTGTCATTTAATATGAGCTGTTCTCAAAAGATTCTTGTTCAAAGAAAGGAGAAGCTCGTTATCTGGATGTTAAGACTCATTGGGTTGAATGTGGAAGTGGGGATCAGAGTAATTTATTTTCAGAGCACACCTGTAGTGCAATAAAATAATTTGCATAGAGTGCACTATACAGTGTTCAAAGTTCAAGGATTTGTAAATATGTTTTTCTGCAATGCTGGATTTGCTCCATGTGCAGGCCATGGCTCCTTACTCTTTCCATTACTGCTGTTTACTCAGACTGGCCGCCTGGTCAAGGCAAGAAGAACAGAGCAAATGACCTCCTGTTAGTGCCAAGTTGCTGGGTTGTGGCTTGGTGAGAGCTTTCTCTAAGAGACGCCTTCAGGGACTGGTCTTTGAATACCACCTGATAGATTGAATATAGGTGAAAGTTGGGGGGTTTGTGATGCATTCATCCTTTCTCATAGGACTCTTTCTAGAAATAATATTGCTGAACAGCAGTGCACAACTACATTTAACCTTGATTGAGTAAAGTGTTATTTGCTTCCTCTTATAACTGTGCAATGTGGTGTTATAAGATTGTACTCCACAGATGGCTCTTCTTCAGTGGAAAAGGGTGGAAACGTGTGTACAGATAACTGCAGTGCACACACACAGAGGTATATGTGTGTATATATATGCGTATATAAATATGTGTGTGTATATACACATACGCTATTTCATGTGTGCTTTCATTTATAACATACCATTAAAAGTAGAGAGACAGACCCCAAGATCTTTATATTATTGTTTTCCAAAATCTCAGCTCAGCTAGAATCCCTTTTTAACGTGGTTTACAGAGGAAATGAGGCTTTTGTGGTTATTCTGTCTGTGTGTTGGCTTTTGCATTTGGCCTGTAACAATCTTTGAGTCCCATCGCTATTTTTAATTAAATTTGACATGGGGTAGAAGTCTCAAAGATATGAAGTTCTTACAGGATTAATGAAAACTGGCTGCCAAGTACAGGCGGAAAATCTGTTAATACTCCATCTGAAAGAAAGAGTGAAGCTTGAGCTCACTCCTTTGAGACAATGAAATATTATGAATGCCCCAACCGTGGGAAAAACTTCAATCAGTGCTCACATCTTACTAGGCACTAGAGAATCCAACCACAAGATACACATTCATAGGAAACCAGGCTTCATTAGTTCCACCATTCGTTTTGATACATGGCATATGATTAAAAGAAAACTGAACATAGTATGTGTCCTTCCCCTTGAGGCTTCACACCCTTAACCAGGTTTGTCTGCACAAAAGGGAGATTTGAGGATTTGGCCCTAAACTAATGAAGAGCACACCCCTTCCAATATCCTGACTCAAAAATTTTTCCAAGTATGGGATGAGACACCGCTGTAAGCATAAATCTGCCATAAACTTGTATCAAAGAAAGGCATATACAGGATGAAATGGAGAAAATCGCAGTTTAGTTTTCACAGGGGAAGTATTCTTGAGCATGCTGCTGTACACTTCCAAGCAAAGGTGTGGAAATTGTGTTAGTGGGACTTTATACTCACCCTGAACAAAGTGCTAGAATGATTTCCAAACAAGGAACACCCTTGCATTACGATAAAGGAGGTGACTTGCAATTTTCAAGTCAACAAAAACCCCAGTACTTCGAATAATACACAGAACTTTGCCAAAGTTTGGGTTAAAGCTCAATCCAGTCCTGTTCCTGTGATTAATGTCATACTGCAAATTCTTTCTCTCATGCACAATTGCTCCCATAGGTGATATTGGAAATTTATTCTGATTGAGATAATGTATATAGCTTTCAAAAATAGGATGTATTGATTGATTAATTTATAAAGCAAGTTCCATGCACATTGTCTGAAAATACCATTACGTTGTTTAGGAATACTGTGGAGATCAATTGTCTGCTAGACTGTGATGAGGAAGAAGATTTTAAAGGAAAGTGACTGAAATCTGAATCCAGGGAAAATGCTGTCAGAATGCTTCTTCTCAGATCTCTAATGTGCATTGGTTTTGGTTACTGCTGGGCTGGAAAACTTATGCAAGACACACGATTTGGTTTATTTAGCCTCTGTTGCTGAAGCAAAGTGTCATAGGATCTTTTGGTTTGGAAATTCACCTGATTATGAAGAAGGAAAAATAAGAGTTTAGCTGAATTGAATTTTCAAGGCAAAATTACACAGGAGCTTGAATACAAAAATCTTTTTAGTTCACATGCACACGTTTTCTCAGGCACATTTTTATTTGCACAAGTATCAAGCATGAAAATTATGTAGAATTCCAGAAACTGCAGAAGTTGCAGAAGGCGAAACCATATAACACAGTACCTGAAATTCTGGGATGACTTCTCTGACTTTGGATCAATAAGTTGAAATTCAATATTAAGTGCATAGTGTAATTTTTAAAAAAGAAGTGAATTTACCAAACTAAGTTCCTAAGAGTGTTTTGCTAATCCTCAAGTTTTACTGTTTTCCAAGAAGAGCCGGTATTCTACCTCACCTCTATCTGATACTGTAATAAGTTCTTTATCATTCATACTTCATCCATTCATAGCTAATTGTCTTAAATTGTCTTAAAACCCAAGTTAAATAAATAACTCAATATATAATCAACCCATATAATCCCAGATGTGTATGTATTGACTGTCAAACACACAGTATTGCTTAAAGGTTCTTATATATCAAGTATATGAGATAAATTACATACATGTTGTATGCTGAACACCTTTATAACCAGAATAATAAATGTAAATGCTTCCTTTAGTTTCTCCCTCACAATACTAAGTCACTTGGCTTTAACATGGGACTAAAAATGTCTTCTCTTCTAACTTGCATAAATTTACTGACTAATATGATAGTCGTCTTTTATTTGGCCAGAGTGGGACAATAAGTATCTCTCTTAATTTTTAATATCTTATACCCCGTCACAGATTGGCTAGAATTAAGCACGGAAAGCAACTGTTAAGACATCCATGGTTTGATTTTGCCATTCTGTATAGCTACAAAAAAGGCCCTGAACTAGGTTATATTGTAAAGCACCATTCCCTGTGATAAACTTCCTAAGACTTTGGCTTTTTAAGCAATTCTCAGTAACGTCTCTCTCCCTCTCCCTCTCTAAATATATGTAAGGGGGAGGGAAGAGAGAGAAACTTGTAACTTTTAAAAGTTATATAATTTATTTTAAATGACAGAGGAAAATATCAACCCAGATGATTTCCAGGCTGCCAGTGTTTTTCCTGACTCCTTTTCTTCTACCAAAAAGGTTGCTGGTATGAGCTTGCAGGGGGTCAGGCGGTGCTCTCAATGGAATTTTTCTCATTGTCCTCAGTGGGTAAACAACCAGCACCAATGACTTTACCTTTCACAAGTCCATTTTGTATTTCATCCTCTTTTCAATTCCAAGGTGAAGTTTAGCTGCATGCACATGCCATCCTGATGTCTAACATTGTTTTTTACAGACTTTGTGGCTTTCAATTTACAATATTTTTGAACAACGATTTGGGTTTTTTGCCTGTGTATTTATATAACAGTCTGAAGCCTTTATAATATTTAACAAATTACTTTACCAAACTCTTGAAGAATGTCTATGGTTATAATGTATATTTTTAAACTATGCAACATCAAACCACTGAAAGATAATGTAAAACATCAAGAATACCTGTATTTGGGGAATTTTGTATGCCTTCACTGGAAAGATTAAGCATGTGATAAATATGTGACTTTTTTCTAAAATATAATAGAAGTAGGGTGGAGTTTTTTAAGTATAAATAAAGTAAAGGACAGTTTTACTCATGGTGCTAATGTTAAAATAAGTACAGAGAAAGGTTTGTGTCACAGAAAATGCTGTCTTGGGGGTGGGGTCACTCCAAAAGGCTGTTTCTATTACAACGATGGCTGTCTCTTTTACAAGATCTTTGACCATCTGATTATTTGGTGGTTTGAAATGTATGATTTGTGATATTTGTTACTATGAACTGTTACGGACAGTGCTGACACAGATCAGATAAGAAACTGGGTCAGCTGACAAGATATTCCCTGTAACATTATCTCCCTGTAGCATTAACATGTGGGTCCTTCTGTGTGATGGAGTTTCTGAACATGGGTTGTCAACTGTATAGTTTCATTGCACTTATTGAAAAGTCTTTTCTCTCTCCTAAAAAAACCCAAAAATAAAAAAAGGAAAACATGTTTAAACCGCATTTATCTTTAAATTAGAAAAAAAAAAAGTAAAACTATTTAGTATTTAATTTCTCAAACCTTGGCAGTTTTCCTGTATCGCTCTGTCAGGCGCCTTGTCTTTTCACGGCTTCATTTCTGATTACGGATTATTCATTTATGGATGGGCAGCTGTAGAAACTTGCTTCTTGCATATGCAAATCAATCATGGTAGTGTTTATCATAAGGAGAATTTGTGGCAGTGGAAAAGGGGTTGTGGCAACATGTTCTTGATTTCAATTGTATCTTCTACAAATGGAATTGACTTCCTCACTTCAGTGGATTTTTTTTTTTTTTTTTGCCATTTACCTCTTGGACTAGACACTGCTCACTAAGCAAGCTGTTCGATTCACTTACAGATCATGATTTTGGAAGGAGCTGGCAGAATGAGTATCAATTCCAGCAGCAATCTACTCCACCAGCAGCCTTCCTGGACAGACGGATATTCCACATGCAACGGTAGGAGGAATTCAGCAGCTCTGAGCCATGTTTTTGGGGGGGAGGCAGGGATAAGGGGGCTAGTACACCTTTAAGCATGCATAAGTATTATTTTTTCAGTAATACTAATTCACTGGAGTTTCACTTCTGGTAGGAAAAAATTCCATTTGTTACTTTATTTGTAAAAAGCTGAACTTGCAACACTAAGTTTCTGAATGTGACCGGTTTATGGTTTATTTTCTTATTGGTTCTTCTTCTTAAAATGAATTTAGTGGTGTTAAAAGTGCCAAAAGTTCCCTCTCCTCAGTCCAGAATTCATTCTCTCTTACCTTTACCCCTCATGCCTTCTCTGAACCAACAACACTCTTCAATGCTAATCACCCCTCCGGCTTTCCAGGGGAAATAGTCTTTTTGCTCTTTTACTGTATTTGCTTTGTCAGCTCAAATTACTAGATAACTTTCTAATTTAGACTGGCATTGGGGCGCTAGGTAACTTGTGATCTGAGAAATTTTCTTTTTTTTTCTTACTGTTTTCTGATTATATGTCTGTATATATAAAAATGTTCATATATATACTCTCAGTATAAAAATATAGATATAGACATATATCTATATATATAGTGTTTGATACAATTTTTTAAATCTTTCTATCACTCAGTCAATGGGTAAACCTTAAAATCTAAGCACACAAACACATACTGCAGTTGTCCTTCTAATCCAAATAATGCTGCAACAAAACTTAGAATGAAAGTTCCCACTCAGTGAAACTCATTCTTTTTTATGTGTAATCTCTAAATAAACAGGAATACATAAGCATGCACGTGCCGACCTGTCTGTATCAGATTCACGGGGAAAAAAAGTCCTGGCTGAGCTGCACGTTGCACAGAATTTCATGAAGGGAACTGGTGGCATGTATTTTCATGTTTCCAGGGTGAAACTCCTCAGGATTCATTTATGTTTTAGAGGGACAGGAAGCCGAAAGCTCAGACCAGCCTCTACAATCATTCACCACTTCCTTTTACCTAGCTACTCTTTCTTCTCACTAAAGGCTCTCCATTTACTTTAGGAGTCTGGTGGCCTCTGAAATTGCTTTACCCTTCTGAAGTGATGGGAAGACATATCAACCTCCTTTTCAGGGAATACCTGACAGCTCCATCAGATCTTTATTCTCTGACATACCACACTCTTAACCATTTCCATACTCATTCCCCAAATCTTTCAACAGGAGGATGAGAAACAGTCTTGCAAACTCCCTAAGTTACTGAATCAGACCTTGTTAGCCAATATTGATAAAGAAACCTAAGTAACTGTGGGGCTTTTTTTGTGTTTATCTGGAAACCGGCATTGTGCACTCTATCTCAACCGAAGAGACCTTTGGTTGTGTAGAATGTTGCTCATGGTCCTCTAGCAATATCCATTGCTATCAGTATTTCTCACAGCTGTATGGGTAATCTTTTTCTTGGGGAGACTGAGAACGGACTGGTGCCACATCCTGGAGTGGAGCTACTGTACAGCTACGCCATGGCAGCCTTCCCTCCTCCCATAATTCAACCGCCTCTGCAATCTCTCATCCTTAAACCCTTCATGCACTTGTGAGCATTTTACCATGCTCTCGTCTCTGCCTGGCATAATCCTTTGTCCTCCTTTCCAAAGGAATAAATTGCACTAAACTCCTTTTGCCAGCCCTTCTCTGAGTGCAAACCAAAGCAGTCCTGCCTTTGCTCTTATACAATTACCCTGTTCCAACATACAATTTCTTTCATTTGCACATGTAAATTATTGCTGTGTAATGACATACAACCGAGCGCAGTTTAAAAGACTGCCAAGAAAAGATTCAGACATCCTAACAAGAAAATTAGGCAGCTTCCGTAACTAAAAATGAGGTTTATAACTGCATTCAGAAATTGCCTTACCTGACTACAGAAATAATGTGCATTCACCAGAACGCAAGTTCTGTCATGAAGCTGTGGGCCATACTGATAGGCTTTTACTGTGGAGCAGTATGAGAGTGCCTCAGCTTTTACTGTTATTTGATTGAATCCCACAAGTCATATTCAGTCCTTATCAAGTCTTTATTCAAAGAAAATTTCTACAACACATTATAAAAATTTTGCAAGGCTTTCCCATCATTTTCTGAATCACTAAAATTATTTTTCCCCACAAGGATCAACATACCTTTTCAACAATAATTCTGTAAGGTATCTTCCATCAAAGAATTTTGGTGTGTTTAGCCTACATTAATAAATTAGTTCCTATATACTTAATCTGCCATGTAATATAATAATTCCCAATTTTAATTGGAAAACTGAGGCAAAAAAAAAATAATACCTTCTCCAGCAATAGCTACTGAGTTACTGTTAAGGACTGAGAAAAGAATGTAGATCTGTAGGCTTCCAAAGCATGCAGTTTAGCTATAGAACTTTCCTGTTGTCCGCAAAATCCCACGGGGCTAACAGAGACAGTAAACACCTATTTTCTTTTCCAGTATCCAGCAGCTTCTATGGAACCCAGTGGCATGAAATACACCCACAGTACTGGACTAAGTTTCAAGTCTGGGAATGGCTGCAGCATCTCCTTGATACCAACCAACTGGATGCCAACTGCATACCCTTTCAGGAGTTTGATATCAACGGGGAACATCTGTGTAGTATGAGCCTGCAGGAATTCACTCAGGCAGCTGGGACAGCAGGGCAACTGCTTTACAGCAACCTTCAGCACCTAAAATGGAATGGTAAATAGATATTAGGCAGAAACACACATACAGTGGTCTGAATTCTGGGATCTTCAGAAGCTGGTTACGTTCCCCCAGAGACCTACCTGGCAGATCTTGTCTGCTATGTTTGCTACACTGCTCATACCTCATTCACTGTATTGCTAAATTGCTTAGATATGAAGTAAGGCAGAAATCTGAAGGACCGGGGGAAAGGGTATGTTTCCTGCTCCAGAATTAGTCCTCTGGCTCAGCTGTAGCAGTTGCTGCATGGAGCTAACACCTTTGATTCTTCCGTGCTTGTTGTCATGTGTCCTGCCGTATGTTTTCTTGCAGGTCAGTGTGGAAGTGACATGTACCAATCTCATAACGTCATTGTGAAGACAGAGCAAACAGGTGAGTAAGAGTTGGGTAACGTGTCTTTTGATGGTGGCCAAAAGGGGAAATGGCCCATTCCAAGAGAGGTATCAAAATGACATTAAATAAAATGGAAAGTGTACGATGCAGAATAAAAGAAGTAACACAAATATCAGTCAATGTCTAATTTTTGAAGTTTCGGGCAGTACTACTATATCTTAGTTTACATGTGGCCACTTTTCCTGGGAGATCTCTGCAGTATCATCAGTCTACACTGATGTTCAGAGTTGGAATAGTTTGCAGTGTGCAGCGAGTCCGGTTTTGTAGAGGACTACATTCTGTGCTTCATTTATCAGATTTCAAAACAATTATTTTCAGAGTATTCTCAGTTTAAAAAAAAGATTAAAATATATTTGTGTGAAGTACTGTTAATGTTTGAAACGTGAGGAAATTTCCAAACACAACAACTTTGAGAGAAAAAGTGTTATTTTTCAATTTCTTCACATATTTCAATGAAACTGAAATTCAGGTAGCATTTTGGTTTGATCGAATCCTCATTTTTCCCATGGCAGTCTTTTTTTCCCCAGTTTGTTCATAGCTAGATCCCTTTCCTCCCAGGACTTCGTTTCACTGAGAAAAGAACTTCAGCTTAGTTCAATCCTCCTCTTCAGGGACAATTATTTTCCTGTTCCATTTGCGAGACCACCTCTGTCCATGTCCAAACACTCTCTATCCCACCAATACCAGCCTTTTTGTATGTAGATGTGTTCATGAGCCACGTTTTAATACCACCTGGCAGAACTAATACAGATTCATAGCGTGCGATGTCTCCACCAAATCCTGCCAGCCTGTTTATTCAGCTAATTCAGAGGACCCCAGCGTCTCCAGCCAGGGACACCATTCACCTCCTTGCACTGGGCAAGCATTGCAATCTGCAAT
Source organism: Egretta garzetta (assembly GCF_000687185.1). Classification (NCBI taxonomy): domain Eukaryota; kingdom Metazoa; phylum Chordata; class Aves; order Pelecaniformes; family Ardeidae; genus Egretta; species Egretta garzetta. Next base: position 84,084 of record NW_009258931.1, read on the forward strand.
GCACTCCTTGCCTGTGCCCATGTAGCAGAGGTGATGTGCATGCAGCAGCCTTGATGCTTGCCATATGGGAAACTACAGTAATCATTTAAGTCCTGATTTATGAGATCTTGGTATAATATTAGTTCCTCCTCCCACTAGAGATACACAGTGCAGTGCAAAGTACCTCAGCTGCACATCCTGGGCAGGTGAAAGCCCAGGACTAATTGATGATTCCCCTAGCTGTGCTGAATCAGGAGCTGGGGGGGGGCTCTGATGATGCCAACCACGGGCAGTGGGAGCGGGTTTAGTTTCTGCGTGGGGAGGAGCAGGCGGTGCAGACTGGGGCTGCTGGGGAAAGGACTCCTTGTGAGCCAGTGGGTACGGGGCTGTTGGTTTAGAGGGGAAGCCTGCCTCATCCCAGTAGACTGTCACAGTTGCAAAAACGTGGATACTGAAAAAGGCCAAAACGGGAAGACAAGCTGTGCCGCCATGTTCTGGCTAGGTACGGCCTGTTTTCAGAGACAACACTGGGCAGATCAGGTGTCCAAGCAAGCAAAGGGTGTGTGCTATTGCAGAAACACAAGCTCTTGGTGCCCAAACATGCAGCTGTTACTTAGCATGCCTGCTAAATTCCTATGTCATATAAGTGGTAACTCAGCCAAACATGACGATTTAGCTATAATTAATTCTTGTTTTTTTAATTTCATTTATATGAACATGAAAAAAAATTGAGTACAACCTAGATTTGAACCTTACTTCTCATCTTTTCTGACCTCGATTCAAAAAAAAAAAAAAAAAGATATTTTTAAGGCTTCTGACCTAAAAAATGCACTGTGAAGAGAATAATTTCCTGATCAATGTACAGATGATAGCTCCATCTGACCAGAAAGTCACTAAAAATTATTCCTCTTTAATCATGAAGGTAGTTTTTAGGTTAAGGATGGGAACTTGATGTGCCTGGAATAAAATGGCCCTTCATCTAGGATTAGGCTTTGATGTTTCTCACTATGTGCTTACACATGAAGCTCTGCTCCAGAGGGGACTTTAGCATTCTACCATTATAGAAAAATATACTCATTATAAACATCCTCCTGTTTTACTAGATATTTGAGAACACTTTCATCTCTGTGGCACCAAAGCACTGTCATAATCACCAGGGGCTGGGAATTCAGGACTGGATTGGGTAGAATTAGAGGTGATCTGGCATAGAAAACCTCCTTTAAGGGAAAGCATAAATGATATACTAGCCAGGAAAAGGAAGAGCCTACTACATTATTTCTGAAAGTCAGTGCTTTGTGTAAATACATTTGCCTGAGTATGCAAAACCCCATCCATAATTTGAGTAAAAGGAAATAATTTCACGCATATCTTCTTGATTCCCTTCACAGCTCTTTTTGTGTATGTTTCTTAATCCCTCAGTGCTCAATATTCACCCCTGTGCTAACAAATGTTCTTTTAGTGACCTGATTTTCCTTTTGGTCCTTTACCTTCAGATCCATCTTTAATGGTGTCCTGGAAAGAAGAGAATTACCTGTATGACAGTGGCTATGGTAGCACAGTAGGTAACTAACATCACGATACTTCACGCATTTCTGAGATGGTTTTATGGTTGTCTGAGGCTATTACTATAAACGTCTTCTTTTTCGTTCCCAGAGCTATTGGACAGTAAAACATTCTGTCGTGCTCAGATTTCCATGACGACACCTAGTCACCAACCTCCTGGTAAGGAACCTGTAATTATATCGTTAGTTGTTTGTCACTTGTCCCAGAACTACCAACATATAATAGTCTCTGTGGTCTTCTGTTGCAGGATCAAATCTGAGCCTCCACTAATTTTAAACCAAGCAATACTGATTCTGACAGCTCTTTTAGCTATCATTATTACAATAGCTTCTCTCTGTCAAGACAAAGATCAAATTATCTGCAATCTCCACATATCTTTTAAAGTGACTGAGTCAAAGGGAAAGATCATAGAATCATAGAATCGTCTAGGTTGGAAAAGACCTTTAAAGATGTTAGTGTCAGAAAGATGAGACGTACACCTTTCTGTGCATGGGTATGAGCTGGGTATGGGCAAATGAGTGCCGTGGTCCTCCCTGGGAGTGGCCGTGTTTCCCTAGTGAGGCAGTGGTTCACACTGAGTAGGCTGCTAGTTTTGGGGTTGGCCGGGGGAAGCTGTAGGGCAGACACCAAGCCCTCTGCCCAGCTGCACCAGCAGAAGGGCTTGCTACTGGAGCCCACCTCAGCTGATGGCAGGGCAGGCACTGCACCCCTCTTCACCCTCCGTGGTGCTTCCACGAGGCAGGGATACAATCTGCCTGTTAAAGGGCAGGAGAAAGAGCTGTAGTGCCCAGTGAAAGTGCGGTCTGGTCACACACGTTGGGGCCATGTCCTGGGGGCAGGCAACAAGGCTGGAGGTGAGAGAGCGAGGAAAAGAGGAGAGCAGAGGTGGCAGGGGAGTGAGAAAGGGGGGGAGGAAAGGCAAGTTCTTCTCAGGAGGCTGTTAAGCAAACAGACCTGAGGGAGAAAGCTGTGGAAATCACGGGAGGATTAGAAAGGAAAGCACACTGCTGTAGGTACAGGCGCTATCTCTGCACTGTGGGCAACCCCGTGTCTCTGCACGTGGATGGCAGTCACAGCCACAGTGCCTGCCCCTTTGCTGTATCCCCCAGCCTCCCAGCACAGCCGGACTTGGCAAGAGACGTACATTTTAAACTAAAACTCTCAGCAATAAATACAAAAAAACAAAGGGAGGAAAACCTGACCAGAAGAAGAAAACCATCAAACCTTAAAAAAACCCCCAACCAAACACTCTGTTTGCTTTCTCCACTGCCTCCACCCACTCTCACAAGATGACTACCAGGATTTTGGAGCTCTCTGACAGGACTGGGGACCTGTCAAGATCCTGGCATGGTGTGTTTACCTGCTGACTGCTTAAGCCTAGAGCTAGGGTGGCACGCCAAGGGCACAGCCTCCTGTAAAAAATAAATTTGTATATCCCGTAAAAAAATGGCTCATTCCTGAATCATATGCAAATACTGTGCAACCTTTTGTCAAAAGTTTTGCAAGACAGCTTTGTTGAAACTGCATCATAACTCTTTTCATCTGTCAGCCCCAGCCTCCTAACATGGCATGTTTGAAACCGGTCTCCACGTAGGAGTGGAGGCAGAGCAGGAGGCTATTTACACAGCTGAAATCCAGAATAAATCACTAGCTAGGCAGAAGGCAACTGAACTTCCAAGAATAAATTGCCAGCTAAGTGGAGCATAACGAACATTTGCAAGCGAATTGTGGGATTTTAAAATGAGAAGGATTTATAGAAGAGGGCAAATAAAGGACTGGGTCCTTCTGTCCTCGCCTGGAGTTCCCAGACTTTTAATAAAATCAAGGGAATCATAATCTGAGGAATGGCAGTGAAATAAGCTTCATTGTACTTCCCCCACCCCAGCTGAGTGAGGTTCAGGCTAGCTCCTGCTCTTTGAGAGTGGGAAGGCAAAGTGACTCAGAGCACGTTTGCTGCTTAGGGGTCAAGGACAATAATTATGTCAGGCTAAGAAAAGTGGAGGTTAGGTTTATCCTCACTGACCTGTTCAGTTTCTGTTTCCAGTTATGTGTAAATAAAGCAAGTGTGTGAATAGCTTTGCATCTACCTTTTCGCATGCAGTTATTGCAGTTGCTTGTGCAAATCTGACAAGTTTGTATGCAAATGAATATTTCCTGTGAGTCATTTTCCCATGCAAATGCCCATTTTCCATGAGAAGTATGATAATCGTGCATTCATAGAAGCTGGGAAAACGTGCGTGGGACCTTAAGCTTTGCTTCATGGAATTCAGGCACGAAGTATGCTGAAAAGGAGGGTTGAATGTGCAAATTGCGAGGTAGGTTACAGTCAGGAGCAGACAGAACCTTTCTTTTTCTTCATTTCTGAAGAAATGGTTGTGCCAGAAACCCTATTTCTCCTTTAGCTGGCTGCAAGTGATAAAGTGCCATCAATGAGAAATGGCTTGTTTCTATGGCTCTGAGCCACAGAACAGTATAAGCACATCCAGCTGCCAAGAACTCCTACAAGCTCAGCCCCATTCCCCCCACCCCAAACAACAATGCTTTGCCAGTTCATTATGTTTTAGTCAGGTAGGTGTTCTGTGCATTGGTGCCGGCACATACATTTCACATTAGATCATCTCTTCAGAAACAAATAAGCCCCCAAAGATACATGCTTATGCAAAGACTAAGACATAATGGGAACAATTCAGGATTCCTTTTATAGACGTGATCGTCTTATTTTTCTCTCACACACACATAAGATGAGGTGAGGTATTTGTTAATCAAATTTAGCTTTCAAAAGCCAAATGTTTACCTCTGCATTCATTCTTTATTCATCAATGGTCTCTTTGTGAAGTGTGCTGATTAACATATAGTACAGAAAACAAAACTCTCCCCCCTTCCTCCTCACGTAGATCACCTTCTGAAAAGTGATTATCTTTAAAAGAGATATTAATTCTTTTTTGTGGTTTTATGTCTTTCAACCTGCTAGTCGATGGAAAGCCTTTAATCAAATTTACAAATAGGCTTCATTTTCCTTCTCTGCAGATTCTTCAGATGTGAAAAAATCACAAGATCATGCCCCAAAGTCTCACACCAAGAAGCACAGTAAGTCATCATCCATGTTTATAATGGTTGGTTGATGGAAGGAAAAGAAACACATTAAAATCAAATCCCCTTCAGGAGGGAAAAGGAAACATTTTGAAAGCAAAACTGGTCAGATTATTATTGTGATTGAATCCTCCAAGGACCTGACTGGTTTTAGTACTGTTTGCTTATGTTATTTTTGACTCAGTATTGTTATACATTTAAAATTGTTTCTATCAATGAGGGCTTGTGGGGAAGCAACCAGAAACCAGTTGCCTCTGCCCTGTGTTGAGCTGGGCTGGCGGACTGGAGTACAGGAATGATGAAGGAAGCCCAGGTTTAATCAGGAATATCTCTGTGTGGGCATGGCCATGCTCGTGCCCGTGACTGCTGAGTACAGCGTGCACCAGAAACCCCACTCAGCATCTATCTCCTTGCACAACTTCTCACACACGGCATCACGAGCAAGCACCTGCCTCTCAATCATGCCACCTTCTTCTTCTCTGATATGACAGTCTTTCCACTCCCCTCATCTGATTTTTCTGCTAGTTTTGATTCAACCTGACTCTGAAGACAGGTTACCATAATTGTGGTTTCTGGACATAGTTCTGTTAATGTACTTTACTGAGATTTTTATGCTGAAAATATCTTGTGTGTGTCTTCTGCATTCTGTGTCATTCCCTATTTTTAATAGAAAACCTTCATACTGGTCATTCACTGCATTGTGTAGCATTTGATTTCATCCTGTTTCAATATGGTCTCCAGTTTATCTGTCTCTTCCTGACTCCTCTTCTTACCCTGCCTGTGACTTTGCCCAGCCAGAATTCCTGAACTTTTTAGCTGCACACAGATACTTTGTTTCTTTTTTTTGCATGTATATCAAGGTTGCTAATGAAATTATTAGATAGGACTGGTCTGAAGACAGACCTGTGAAAAACTGAGGTCACTTGGTTTGTTCAGCTTAGAGAAGAGAAGGCTGAGGGGTGACCTCATTGTGGTCTACAACTTCCTCAGGGAGGGCAGCGGAGGGAAAGGTGCTGATCTCCTCTCTCCGGTGACCAGCGACAGGACACAAGGAAATGCAATGAGTCAGAGGAAGTTCAGATCAGGCATTAGGAAAAGGTTCTTCACTGAGAGGGTGGTCAGACACTGGAACAGGGTCCCCAGGGAAGCACCAAGCCTGTCAGAGTTCAAGGAGTGTCTGGACAAAGCTCTTAGTTATATGATTTAGTTTTAGGTAGTGCTGCAAGGAGCAGGTAGGACTTGATGACCCTTATGGGTCCCTTCCAACTATTATATGATTCTAAGAACGCAGTCACAGCCTTGGCAAATAGAAAAGGCCACCTCACCAAGCTGGGCTAATCCCCTACATTACCAGTTTCTTCAGTACTACTCTGTATCATGATCTACTGAGTATGTTACTGATGTCCAGATAGACTAGGTCCACCACATTTTGTTCATTCTAGAAAACAATTATAATAACAAAGAAAAATATTGGATTAGTTGACTGAAATCTGCTTCTACTCATGCTGCACTGTATACCATTTTCTACTTGCCTCCACATCTTTAGCTTGTTTCCTTCTTAATTTCGTCTAAACCCTTGCATCCTTTTGAAGTCAGACCAAAGGATTGCTGTCTTTCTGGCCCACCTTGTCACTGTGTTTGTTATTCCTCATTCATAAACTACTCCATCTGACTTGTTGGATTTATTTAATCTTTTTTTCTTTTTGACCTGGGCTTTCCGGTGCTATCTCTACAGTAACTGTGGGATGGATTTGTGCTTAAACTGGGAGTTCTACCTGTTGACCTTAGAGATCTGGTTTTGCCTTTTCTGATATCACGGTCAAACATTTTATACCCTTTTTACATACGATTTTGGCTAGCCAGTTTTGTCACTATCCCTCTATCCACTCTACATCTTCTTCTTTAAGTCTACGTTAGAGACCTGAGATCAAATACTCACTGATGAGGAATGGCGTTTCACCTCCTTTGCCTTCTGTCTGTCTTTTAAATGCATGGAAATTCAGTGCCTGCTTCATAAGTATCTTGGCTGTTTCACATACCACACAAAAATATCAGGTTACAAGTCATGCTGTAGAAGAATATCAGGAAAAATGGGCAAATGAGATGAGGGGAAGACTGAAACATGTTATCTTCAGGGGAGAAACAGGGCCAGAGGCAGAAGGAAGCAGTGGGTGCTTTGGACTCTGATTCCCCTGCCTGCCACGGGGCTCAGACTGCCAAAGGCTGACATTCACCTCCAGCCTCAGTGTAAAGGCTGTCAGCATTTTTTGCTTCTGTATCTCTGAGGAGGGGGTCCTGCACTCCAGCAAGTATGGCCTGTCCCTACCAAGTGGGACATTGGTAGATGACACACTGTAAGAACATGATGTAAAAATGGCAAGCATAGACTGGAGAGCTCTTTAGACACTCCTTCCTCCTTCCCCCTTTCCTCTTTCAGACCCTCGAGGAACTCATCTTTGGGAATTTATTCGAGATATTCTTCTCAATCCTGAGAAAAACCCAGGATTAATCAAGTGGGAAGACCGGTCAGAAGGTGTCTTCAGATTTTTAAAATCCGAAGCTGTGGCTCAGCTCTGGGGAAAGAAGAAAAACAACAGCAGCATGACTTACGAGAAACTCAGCCGGGCTATGAGGTGAGCTGAGATGTTGCTGTAGAAGACTGGGGCACATAAAAAGACCTCCTGAATGGAGAATCTGGTTGACTTTTAAAAATGAATTGTCAGCGGAACCACTTTCTTTCTTTGACAGCTGAGTCTTTCCCACTAATTTTGAGATTTTAACATTATGTTCTTCTTTGTCTTTTCTTTCTCCTCCTGTTCCTGTGCACTATAATATATAACATATATATATGTGTTATATATATATAATATACAATCTGTTGCTGTCCACCCAAACAACTGATGTATGAAGGAAACATGGTTGTAGTAAACTGAAAGTTCATGTGCTACTGAAGTGGGAAGTGCCCAGTAATGGCCAGAGACCTTGTTATTTCCATCAGTGTTCAGAAACTAGACATATCTCCCACACATTATATTAAATAGGCTTACAAATTCTATGCGAGGATTTTCTTTGCTCTTTGCTTTAACATTTTGAGCATTTTTCCATAATCTATGAAAGTTCAAAATGTATTTTTAATTGGAAGCTGAGATTCTTTCCTGGTCTGATTTCAGATCCTGGTTTATCTGAAAAAAAACACCATGAAATCTCACAAGAGTGTGATAAATATGGCAATATGCTATGACCTGAAATATGGTGAAATTCAAACTCAGAAGATAAGTAATATAAAGTAAAAAGAAGGCATCATTTTTTTCTTCTCTGTCTTTCAGTTATAATAATCTTAGGTATTATATATCTTTCAATAGACATAAAGACTTTTCAGCTAGCCGAGGGATTGCCTAGGTGGCAGTGGCCTTTTAGGACTGTAGGTGAATTTAATCTTAAATCTTTTTCTATGTTTTTATTTTAACAGATACTATTATAAAAGAGAAATCCTGGAGCGTGTGGATGGTCGGAGATTAGTATATAAATTTGGAAAGAATGCCCGTGGCTGGAGAGAAAATGAGAATTAAATATGTCAAGAAATAACATTTAAAACACCTGGATGTAAATATTCAAAGACTATTTTCTTATATTTATGTACCAAACCGGGGTGAAAAACCAATTCTACTTCTGTCGGGAAGAAGGAACTTTATCATTATTGGTGTTAAAATTATTTTATTTGAAGTATGTCCTGTATGGGGAAAAAATGTACACAGTTTTCTGTGATATAAGATAACATTATAGAATTATGATTATTTTTCCCTTCTTGTGAAGTTTTTCTCTTTTTTTTTAAATCATACAGGCATAATGTGATTTATGAGTCATGTAAAGAAAGGGAAGGAGTGAAATACTAGGGCATTTAGGGAGTATGATAATCTACTTTGGAAGGCAACTATAGATGGAGGAAACAGTAAAGCATCTCTGAGCCAAGTAGTCTTCTTCCATAGTCATCTGGTTTATAGATTTCTTTGGCCAATATCACTTGTTCCTTCCCTCCTCTGATTTCTGAGTGTTTTAACACTTTGCTGGCTTCCAGTTGCTTTTGTTAAGTCAGATGGTGGGCTCCTCTTCAGTTATCTTATCCCAGCCACAAAGAGCTCTGCAAGGTGTCTGTCAGCGTTTATTTGGAAGAGCCCATACTACCTCCATGACTGGGACCTTCTTTTGTAGACTGAAGTTTAGGACCTGACTTTACGTGGTACTGAGTATTCTCCCTAATCTCCAAAGGGCATTCAGCTCATCCCAGGAAAAGGGCTATTTGTTTTTAACTAACATCTTTGAGGTGAACTGCAGGAAGAGAATCAATCTCAGGGACCAAAAGCTATTGAAGGAAGATGATTGTTTTCTGACTGGGCAGACTTACTAAAAGGCACCATTTTCCAAGTAGAAATATTAATACTCCTTCCACTCTCTTATATTCCTAATTAAAGCATTGAAATCCATGCCATGTGAAGCAGTGAGGAGGGCAAGCAGAACATATATTAATCCCACAATATGAGAGACAGTCTCCCCAGTTCCTTCAAGTGGTATGGTTCTCCTGGCAGGTCAAGTTTCAATTGGACAGATACTTTCAAAAAACATTTGAGGAATGCAAAGCTTCGTTGTGTGTCAAATAGTTCCCTTTGCTTCTCTCAAGTCTAACTGTATATTTTATTTGTATTTGTCAACTGTGCTTGGGATTCCTAGTTGGAGAAAAAACCATGAATGTAAAGACGCTGAGATTTTGGGGACTTTCAGACCTGGGCCAGTATTTTGGGCTCATCTCTTAGCAGTGCTATGTGGAGACTGAACATTCATTGGCAGCTTTTTATTTCTCCACATCAGAAATGCTTCCTGCTGGCACCAAGCACATGCAGAACATGGGGAAATAAAAACTAGAGGAGGCAGCACTTCACCAGGTCACTGAGTACGTGAGATGTGGGAGCTGAGAAACAGGATTTTCTTGGTGATGTTAAGAGAGGTGAAACCAAGATTGATTCCAACTCACTTTTTCAGGGATGGTGAATTTGGAAAACAAGAACAGGGGCTGAGAAGTCTATGACAAAAAAAAAAAAAAAAAAAAAAAAGGAAAATTAAGAATATAAATCCATCTGATATCCATTTCCTCAGGCGTCCCCTGGATTTGAATCCATATTAGTTTGAAATGCAGCAAGGTGCAGCTGGAGGTTATAGGATATTCCATTTTTTGTTTGTCTTAAAAGGAAATAGAGATGAAACCAAGAGACAACAGAAGTATCAATATAAAGGGTATCAAATGAGCTTAGCAACAATTTGTAGGCAAACACAAGAGCCTAACTTGTTATCTACGCTTGTAGGACATGTCAAACAATAACACCACCTCCTACAGTGTGTATGCCAGAGCTGTCACCATCAATTACCCATACATGACAATTTTTACTTTTCATAACCTGGGTGGAGAGAGGTTCATCTTATTTACAAATCAAATAATAAGCCTCTGTACTTCAAAGCATTTTTTTCTCTCAGCCTCTCTCTATCTCTTTTCTTTCTTTTTTTTTTTTTTGTCTGACTGTGCTAGCCTTGCTTGCTTTTACACAACTCAGTAATTTCCTTTTTTTACCTTATTTAGCTACATTTCACTTCCTTTGCGATCACTTTGTAGTTCGTATAACAAGAACTGGGCCACCAGACGAGGAGAGCACTTTCACTTTGCTCCAAAGACCATTCCTTCCCCCGCTCCATGGTTATTTGAAGCCCTTTGCTCCTTGCTCTTCACCCTTCTCCCTCCCCCCTCCCCCAATCCACACCTTGGGTGAAAATCTGAAACCAGTGGTACTGTCACAAATCTGCAATACTGTTGTACCTTATCTCAGGTTAACATACAACTTACAGCAACTGATTGTAATACCTTCATAAAGCTGCTTTCTACCAGATCTCTCATCAGACTTCTTGGGAGATAAAATGAACTTGTGATATACATATGTCACCACTTGGTTACTGAGCAGCAGCTAAACCTGCTTTTAAAGGTTTTTAAAGATAAAACTTTATTTAGAAGGATACTGTATAAATCTAGAGAGTGATTTACGCTGGGGTGCAGTATAAATGCCAGTCTTCTACTGTCATGCCTTTCAGCACGTGGAAATCGTGCAAGTTTCTATTCCAACTCTGCAGAACTTTTCAGACTGGGTACTTGTCATTCAGCATTACAATAGCACAAAGTTGGAACAGAAGCCAGCCAACATTTACTCTGTTTTACAAATATATTAACCTTTGCCTAAGACAAACACAAAGAACTCTTTAAAACTACAGTTCTTGCCAAGGACAGATGCAACCAACCAAAGGGAGTCTTTTTACCAGACCCAAGCAAATGGAGAAAATGAAGCGATGAATGTTTGTGTAAATTACTATTTAAACAAAAAGCATTTCTGATTGCTCTTCTATTTTATATTTCAGAGGCTGAGCGATCATATTTTTAGATGCGTCCTTTAAGTTAGCAGGTGCTGAACTGGTAGCACCATGTGTATAGATTTTTATTGTACCATAATTTTTCACATGTATAAAGTTCTAGATAGGAAAGTATATTATATTTATATAGTTACATGCAAATCATAATGTCAAAGGTGTTGGCATGAGCACTCTCAAACTGTATTTTCTGCACAACTTACTCTAAAAACGTCCTGAGAAACTGTATGTAGGCTGGTGAACTGCACAGACATTAAAATGTTTAGTTACATTTTCATCTTTCTTTCATCACTGCATAATTCCTGCTTCCTTCTCACAGCATCATCTTCAATGTATAGGTGCGGAAACAAATCCACATTAGATATTTCACTATTGCCATTGTAAATCTCAGCTTGGAGACTTATGTATCACAAAATGGTTCTAAAGACTGTTTCTATTTTTGTGGATATGATATAAATTCAAATAAAACACTCATGAAAGGAATTTTCTGATGAATGTTTATCTTCACTTTCTTATGTCTTGAGATTGAAAATAACTAATATAATTTTTTTCAGTATTGGAGAATATTTCCGTATTGGCAAAAGGACTGATGTAACTACCACAAAATCCAATGGCTTAATTTTCTGATATGCTGAATGGCCCACCTATTGTGAAGATACTGGATTTCCAAACCTGTTTTATGTCTCACAGGCTTCACTGGAATACTTGATTATGTCGACACAGCTAGATTGCCTTTCTTGTTTGGCTGCTAAACTTTACAAAGGTCTTACTTCAGCACTGATTTAACTTCAAGGTATTTTGAAGTGTGTGCAAGGGCTAGGCTGATTAAGGATGCCAATTACTCACGCTGAGCATTTCCTTTACTGAATCAGAGCAGCTAAAACTGTGAAATCCTGTCCTTCATGCTATTTTTCCATCTAAGTGGTGGCTACAAAACCACTCAATGAACAAAGGAACACCTCTCACAATTTGGTCTGCAGCTTGAGGAAAAAAAGTGAAAGACCCTATAATTAGGAGAAAGTCAAAGTGAGCCCGTATGGCATTTACACTCTGTGGCTGTACCAGTATGGTGCAAGGGTGCAGTGCATGGACCTGCAATGAGCCAACCTGTAGCCCCTGCTGCTGCCTTGCTGGGTATCCCAAGCTGATGGGCGGCATGGGACACCACGACGGTGCAGTGTGACATGCCTGCTGCCACAACTGTGCTTGTCGCTGTTCCAGCATGTCTAGACTTGGGCTTGAATCTCAAACTGAGAGCTTCACTGCAATGGAACAAATCGCACTGTCGTGCTCTATAATCTGCAAACATGCTTAATTTTAAGCAAGCAGGTGATTCCACTGCATTTGAAATTATGTATATGGATGTTTGGGGATGGTGGCTCTAAAAGTGTTCAGTCTGTATTGAATCAGCCTATATTCGAACTCAGAATTTTAAGGGGCTCCAAAATTATGTCCACCTAAGTAGGAGAATATGTTTGAATTTTAAACACAGGTACAAACCCCATGTTTAGCATGGAAAACCATGCCAGCACCCAGAAACGGTTGTCACAGTTTGAGAACCCAAGCCAGGTTTCAAAAGGAATTGGAACCAGATTTCAAGCAAGTTCAGACTGAATTTTAAATAAGCACACAGCTGTTTTTCCAGTAAATGGTCAGGCCTTTTGTTTCAAGCAAGCTGAGGCCAATATTTGAGACAAAGACAAATGAGAATATTGTTTGGAAACATGCAAATAAATGCACACTTAAAAAAACACAAAACTCTTCTTTGGTTGTTACTTAAAATCAAGTAAAACTTCAGGTTTTCAGCTGTGTTCTAAGGCCATATGAAATAAAAACTCAAGGAAAAATTCAGAGTTTGCAAATCCTGTGTAAATTGAGAATAAGTAAGAGGAATACTGTAAACAAAGTCTAGCAAGCTACATCTAAACCTGATACAAATTTGTGAGCATTTCTGCATCAAGGACGAGTGAGAATTGCTTCAGGTAAGTGAAATCTGTTACTGCAGAAAGATGAGCAATTGAGTTACCAATACTAATAGCTTCCAAGAAGTGTAAGTTGGACAATTATAATAATTTGAAAGATAGATTATCTATCTGGGTTTTCAGAATTTGCTCCCTTGCTGATGGAGCTTTGCCGACAACAACTCTTGCTTCCTTTCCCCAGATATTTAGCTCCTTCAGTCACCTGACTCTGTTTCAACACATGGAAATGTTAGAGAAAATAATAGGGCAAGAAAAAAAAAAAAAAAGCAGGAGAAGGAGACCAAGTAGGTGTTCAGGTCTTACTGCACTGAATATTTCTGTGTGGAAGTACAAAGGCTGTATGCACAAAAAAAGTTGATGGCATCCAAGTCAGTCTATTTATAGTCTTTCCATCAGAGGCTGGTTGCAAAAATTAAACATAAATTAGTGTTTACACTAAGTATTATAACTGTAAGGAGAACAAGACTTTAGCACAATATGCCTATGTGCACTGCATAATCTTGTGAGCCTAAAAAAATAATTATGAAAACAAAATGGCTGAAGCACTGTTTCTGCTGAAGAATTCCCCTCCTCTGTTTTCAGAACAGTGTGATATTTTGCTTTCATCTCATTTTGAATTTTCAGCAATAAGATCCAGTCTCAACACAGGAAATGAAGAGGGAGGTGTGTGATCTGCAATGCTGTAGCAGGCATTGCTGCTTCTTCCTAAGTTTTTTGGTTTCTTATTCAGCATTTGTATTGTTCCTGGGAACAAGGTGCTTTGTGTGAGGTTGGGGACAAATTTAGTCTAAATGTGTGATGTCACTGAAATGAAAAGGAAAACCAAAATTATTTATAAGCTTGCAAATGTTCCTTTTTCTACAACTGAGGTTCTAATGCATCTGCCCCTATCAGTTACTATACATGTAGTATTATTTTTCTCGAGGTGAGACTGTTAACTTCAATCTGGTTTAAAAGGGCTGATTATTTTTGTGAGAAATTTGAAACATTTTCATTTAAGTAACTCTGTATTGTTTCTGCAGGAAAAGCCTACCACCAAGACATATTTTACAAGAATATTTTCATGTTCAAAAGCTCATTGGAAGATTTTGTTACTGAAAACCAAACAGATCTCCAGCATATCGGGAAAATAACCAACACAAAATAAATCCGGAGATTTTTTTTTTGCCATTTTATTTTTAACTTTTGAGAAAAGTTTATGTAGTTACCTTCCTTTCTTTTATCATTTTGTTTCTGCCTTTTACATTATAGTTGTGGCACCAGCAATGAATCTGATTTAATGAGTGAAGACATCCTTTAAAAAATATTTTGTATTTTCTGTATCCTACTGAGCAGGTGAAGACACAGGGAAACTTTAATTACTGACAGGACCTGTTGAGTATCTTTCTCTGTAAAGTAGACACATATGTTTGGAACATATGCGTGCTGACATACCCTGGTTGGGATATTCCCACAGGAACTGGCTTGAATAAATCTCTTAAAGAAACTTTTACATTAATACAATTTGACTAAAAATCTGTTAAGCAAACCATTCAGCAATGATAACGTAAATTCAAACCTAGCGATAAACCCCAAAAGCAGACAGACTGTCAAAGGAAGCTCCAAGAGGAGTTCTTGTGACACTTTTGTACTTCTCCTGTGACTCACATGTTTTTAGAAGTTACAAAGATAAACACAGAGCTGTGAGCATCTCTAATCATGAAGCTTGAGACTGTATGAGAAACCCATGCTCACTACATTGGCATCAGTAGCTCAGCATTCAGCTGCCCCTCACTGGAAAGTTTGTTCCAGTTTAAGGTTTTTCTAGGAGAATGTTATTAATGAAAATTTCTGGGTAAAAATCAATGGCACCTGGCAGTTGGAATCATATTTTGCTTAAAGTGTTACAATTCACAGCAGATCTGACATAAGCAATTATATTTTTTCATTAAAATTAACTAACTTAGCCCCATGAATTTTACATCCTGGTGGATCATTGCTGCTACCTTGCCTACCTTCCTTTCTACCACAGGACCTCCATCATATTTCACTGTCGTCCCAGATGCATGCCCCTAATACCTATTTGTTGCAGAGCATTTGATCTAAAGTCTTCCTTTGAATGCTAGATGAAATGTGGGAAAATCTAGACACAACCTACAAAAATCTCAGGTCTGCAAATTTTTTTGCCTCTCAAATCTTGTTGAGGAATGGGGATACAGGCTGTGCCAGAAGGGCAGTTTCTGTTCCTAGAGCTGGCCTGCAAGGCCTGCTCAAGAGCAACACGTGCTTTTGCCCTTACAAACAAGATATCTGCATCCACAATACTTCTTGGCTCTGGGGAAGTAGGAATGCTTCATAAATATTTGTCAACTGGTGTTACACATTGTATGGATGTCTTGTACTTGATTTTTCATTTGTATCTGAGTCTACAATAAAAGATCTGCCACTCTAGATGATGAGATAGATTCTTCTTCTAGTGATTTAGCTCAGGAGATTTATTAAGTCAATCAGATCACAAAATGAGATTAGCAGGTGGACTATTTATTGCAAATAACACTTATTGTGAAAATCACTTTATTTCCATTGGCAGATGCTTCTTGACTGATCCCAAATTTTTATGTAAGTATATGATATGCACTAGGTTTTCCTCATTTCAGGCTGAGAGTATTGCAGTGAGGACTGAATGCCTTTTTAAGCAATGATTTCAGTATCAGTGACACATCTCGTGAATTTTGCAGAAGAGTCTCCCCCTCTCTCCTCTAAGAGCAGTGATGAGACCATCATAACACGAAGATTCTCTGAAAGCCTCCTGATTGGAACTTAGGGTGTTCAGGGGCTGAACATGACACCTTATGAGCTGCTTTTTAATGCTCCTTTCTGAATCTTGCAATCAGGCAATAATGTGACCTGCAGCATTGCGTGGCAAGAAGATTATTGTGCTTCACAGCTCTCTAGTGAAGGCTGCAGGATGGCTCTATAGCAACCTTTGGGTGAGGAGAAGCACTGCATTTATACAGGTTGCAGCCTCTGGGGACTGTAGGATTCAGTGTACAGAGGTTTGGTGCCACTGTACACCCTCATCTCCCAGGCTGTGGGTCCTGCATTTCTCAGATGTGCTGGGCAGATGTAGGCTGAAGATTTTTAATATTCTTGGAGAAGCACCCCAAACCATGACTGTGAGCACTGCAGAGAGGTCAGGAGATGGATAGGATTGTTGAAGCTCCTGGAGGTGATGCTGCCATGAGGATGCTCAGATACAACCCTCCGCTGGAGATCATGAAGGGAAAGTAGACTGCACCTTCTCCGAGTCTTGTCAGTTTTGCTCACTATTGTCAGCTCCTGCCTCCAATCTTTCCTGCCATCCCCTTTTCCCAAGTGTGGCAGTTTTAATGTTGCTGGCTGTACCCATGGAAACTGCTCTTCCCCTGGAAGGAAATGTAAAGAGTTTGTCAGCCCCCTGGTCTTCTGAGTCACCTTTCATAGGCTAAGACCAAACCAGCCCTTTGGCTCTAGCTCACACGGTTAGAGGCTGTGAATTTGCCAAGTCACGGAAACTTAAAAGCGCAAACCAAACCTGTGACCAGGAGCTCTCTTACTGAATCATTGCAGTTCAGAGAGAATGGAGGATCACACCATAGGTCTGATGTTGCCCCATTTCCTGTGGACTACGGTACTTCTCCTTGACAAAGCCATCCCACCAAGCCTGTGCTTAATCACTGACAGGAAGAGAAACAACGTTCGCCACCAAAGACTCACAGACCGCAGTCTTATGCTGTCTAAGATCCCTGTATTTTCAAAGAAAGCTTAAATAGATAATTAATTAAAACAAAGAGTGGGGGGAAACGCCTTGAATTTCATCCTTCTCATAGCAGATACAATCATAATGTCTCAGGTAATTAGCTTTGCCTGGGATGATGATCACTCATTTTAGGAGTATATAAAATCTATGAGTTGCAATGTGAGGCAATCTGCAAGTCTCCGTGCATCCTTCTAGAGTTCCCTCTGTACTCTTATATCTCTCTCTAAATCGTACCTCCTCTCCTGGGGGAAGGCTCACCAGAGCTTATCAGATTAAATTACTGCTGTTTCATATCAATGTTCTCATGTGAAACCAGAATACAAATAAGCCAAGACTACCTCCATACCCCCAAAACAATTACAAATGCCAATGATTCACCAGTTATTCATGCCAAACCAATATTTTTCAGTATTTTATAGTTCATGAGTGAAACATTTCAGCATGTTCAGGCTGAAATCATTGGCACGCCAGAAGGCATCTAATGGAGAAGGGCACTCTGCACAGGGATGCGTGGCATATTCAGCAGCTGTCACGCAATCACATACGGCTTATGGACACTCTTCACTTTTCCAGTAGGTTTGGGGGTGAGGGGATAATAAAAGTTATAGTTGTTTCCATGGAAATTTGGAGTTAGACGATAAAGCTAATCCAACCTATTATGTTGCTGCCACTTTGCCCTTCCACCCTCCCAGACTGATCCCTGGTGCAGCTTGGCTCCTGCCTGCTGCTGTGATCCCTGCCCAGCCATGCCAGTCCCCACAGCTCAGAGACTGTCTGATGGCCCTGCAAGCTGACACACTTCTGTACGGTTCTGATTCAGCTGGTGTGGTTGAGGCTGCAAACCACCCCATCGAGCCAGCCCACCTCATACCCACCACTGCCAGTGGCTGCAAGAGGACTGGCAGCATGTCAGATGGAGCAGTTCTTTAATTTTCTATAAAAACAGAGCTCAGGGCTGGCAGTGCTGAAAAGGTAAGAATTGGAGGACTGCAATAAATGCTGAGGCTGACAATCACCCTTTGGTTCTCTAAAACCTGAGCTCACTATTTCAACAAAGGAAAGTAATTCACACGCTGGGCTGTGTGCTCACACTGGTGAGGAGCAACACAGTGCTATCAAATTTAAGGGGGCAGAATACAAAGACCCATTGTCGGTGTCCCAGGATCCTAGCAAGCACCATCTCATCCCAAGTATGTTCTGTTGCCATGATGTTTGGTCTCTGTAAACAGCTGTAATGAGACTGGTCCTTTATCTTGGTTTCCATCAGATGTAATTTTTCAATAGACATACAATGAGAAGTTATGTGCTGGAGGTTAACCCCCTTTTTTCTGGTCTGTAGAAAGAACTTAATTCACTATGCATGGATAACCCATTTGTTTATACGCAAGTTAAGAACAAAGCCAGTGAATAAACTTTGCTGTCACCTTTAATAAATGGTTTCACAAGATAATAACTCTATGTGGCTACACCCAAGGGTCATCAGCATTTTTAAAACCTCTTTATGTTTCAAGAAAAAGTCATGCTGTAACAGCAAGTAACGCTGTGGGAAAAAAATTACAAACTGATATTTTGGTTGGACATTGTTATGGATTACAGGGGGTCTGTGGGCAGAGAACCTTTAAGCAAGATTTCCTGCCCCAAAAAGGATGTACACCAGCAAGCCTTTCCTCAGCTTGGAGGAAGGCGAGGCTGGAAGTGGGGCCTTATCAGAAGCATAGCTCAGCCACCATACAAAACACCTCAAGCTTGATTGCAGATTAATTTAGTCATAGCCTGGTTAAGCTGATGAGATCCCTGGTGAAAAGGCAACTCTGCCTCCCTTGTGTTGTTGCTCTGTGCCTGTTGTTGCCTGGTATTGGTACCAGCACTGCTGCATGGGCTAGCCCCACTCACTGATAGATGCCCAAATTAGTCTGAAATGAAAAAGGGCAAGTTTTTTGGTTGGATCTGCACATCCTGAGGTCACAGGATCATCAGTCACAACTCAAGGGAGAAGGTAGAAACCTGCAGTCAGAGGAGCAGGAGAGAGAGATGACTTCCTAACCCTTTAGCAGCTGTTTCCTATTAGATTGGTGTAAGCCAATTTGTGAAACCTCAAGTGATTGCCTGCTTCATGCAGAGGATGGGGGGGACTCAGCAGGTGTATGAAACTTTGATAAATATAGCAACATCTTTCCTTAAATTTGTATGGTAATGAAATAATTTTGTGTTTTGCTTTTGTCATGAGGTTTCTCTGGCCTTAAGAGTGCTTAAAAGTCTCCAGGGACTAGTGAGATTGGGGTGTGGAACTGGGGAGCTGCCCTTTCTGTCCCACCACTTAACAGAAAATATGGGAATCCAGGACAATTACAAGTCTCCTCTGCTAAGTGGCAAGGACAAGTTTGTGGAGGAGCTAACACAGGGTGTTAGTTTGGGAAAGATAGCTCCCACCAGCAAGTTTCTTCACAGGATGGTAAGGAGGTCATATGAGTCCCAGGGATCACTGAAACTCTGATATCCATGCTGCCTGGGAAGGTATGTATGGCCCATGTTGCTTGGGGAGTAAGGGAAGAAAGGGGATCAAAACTACTGATAAATGGGTTTGAGTGCTTGGAGGGTTTTTTGGGGGGGTTGGGAGTGTGTATTACCAAGATGAAGAGATGTGTTATAAGTGGTACAATATAATTAGGAAAAGGAGAAACTGCAAATATGAGGTTTGGGAATAACTTCTTGATTGTGCAGCTTGTCTTTCTGAAGGGCTGCTTGTGTAGCTGGAGATGCTTGGGCTGAAAAGCTGTGCTTTGCTCACCTTGTTGCAGTGCATGATCAGAATTAGAAACCATTATAGCTGTAATTACTGAAATTGCAGCCCGATGCATCTAGTCCTTTTTGAACTCTGGATGCTGCATTTGCTTATTAATATCTGAGAACAATTCCCCATGTCTCCTAAGAGAAGTGGTTGAGGCCCCATCACTGAACACCAGTAGGGCCTGCTTCTTAGAGGTAGTGAACAATCACCTATTCCATGAAAAAACAAGATGGAAAATAAACTGCAGATAACAATCTGGTACTGGCAGAAGGATAGGACAAGTGTGACCTATTACGGTTTTTTTCCATCTCAAAATTTTATGATTTGGCTGTATGCATTCACCTGACATGCTAGTTAAAATCATAAAAAAAAAAAAAAAAATACCGTGTGATCAACGCACACAGTTCTGTTTGTCCATCAGTTCCCACACCTTCATTCCCCAGCCCATTCAAAGGGCTTGGTTGAAAAAAGCCCCAAAGAAACCACAAGTGGTGTGGATCATCACAACACTGCAAAGGCTTGGTTACAGACAATAAATTTCTTTGGGATGGATTAATCACTGGGCTTACGCATCTGTCCAAAGAAGCAAGGCAGAATAGAGCATCTCCCACCTAATGCTGAGCAACAACTACATGTTTGGGTTCAGGTGTGATGCCTGGGTCAGGCATCTGTTCTGCACATGCCTTCCCAAAAGCATCATAGCGGTGCTTCTCTGGCTCAGGCAGTGGAAAAGAGGAGATGGGAACTGCTCTGTGAGGAGTAAAAGATGCTACTTCTTCCAGGAAAAGTCAGGAAAGAAAATATGACTCTCACTGAGCAAATTTGAGGGTTGTTTTTATAGCAAGATAGCCACAAGTATCCTTTCAATCTAGGTCTACATAAAGAGCCCATGGTAGTAAGAGGTCTATGGTCCAAATGTTTGGTTAGCAGAAAGCTGCCCTCTTTATAGCTCAGGAGGCTGAGATACTGCAGTAACAGTGTCCATCCTCCTATGCCTGACATGTTCTGGTGAAAAAGCAGACGAGTGCACTCAGGGTGCCTTGCAATTGAAAGGGATAGCATTAAAAGAGTTTTTACTGTTTTAAGACATTCTTGAGTATGTTGCTTTCTATCTACCAAATGCAATAAAGCATAAATCATAAATATGGCCTGGATCATTACCTGTATGTGAAAATGTACCCATGTGATCATACGTGAATGGTGTCACAGAAAAAGCCAATTATCTTAACTATGAAGTCCAAACTTGTCAATCACTCCAGTATATGTCCTCTCATTTCCTCATTGGCAGTGTCTGATTTTGTTCCCCAGCTGTTGTCTTAAGTTAATGGAGCTAGAGGCTTCGTTCTTTTTTCCTTTAGTGTAATTGTGGATGTGTTTCTCCTAAATAGATCCTGCTTTTGATAAATGGGGTACTATGCTCATACCTCTGTGGAGTACTATGTGGTTACTTATTAAGGGACTTCTTATGTGTGCGGGAGCATAAAATGTGCTGTATCGGGTTTGATCACTTAGAGAGATCTTGCAGTGGATGGTATCAGCCATTTCAGGTGGAGACTCTCCTGTTTATCACTGTGCCATGTTGTATTCCAGACACAAGTCTTTCTCAATGCCTCAAGTGATTGCAGCTGAAGCACTGCATGCAGAAAGCTGACTTACGACAAACGTGTATGTGTGAGACGTGAGAGATCTAAGAGCAACTCCTAGGCTCACTAAATTATTTCTGGAGTGTGGTAGGCTTGAAAAGATTATTTCTGCAATGCTTGGAAAATAAGAGAGTAATGCTTTTCTGTTTTATTATACACATTTATTTTCTGCACTAATAGGGAGAAAGCCATAGTTTGCCAAAGGGAACCAGTATAATCCACAGATGAGACAGCTCAGGCAGTGGTCTCTGGAGTTGTTTGCTTGTAAGCAGTTTTGAATGGATTTTGAAAAGACCAGCTGCTGTGAAACATCTAACTCATATTCTTTTACCTTACCTCTGAGGTCTCATTTCTTTTTTTGCTGATGTTTATTTGTGTGGACATGCTGATCAGAAGTCCAACCAAGTTTCCAGTAAGAAAGTTTCAAAAGTTCAAAATGCTCTCACTAGTTAGATGGGGACAGTGGAAAAAAAGGAAAAACAAACATATTCCAAATATTTGTTTACATTGTAATACATTTAAAAAAACCCTTAAATATAATTAAAAAATATATATTAAAACTTCAGATGTTATAAGTCGTGGCTGCTTTTACTTATTCATAACATCCTTTCTGAAAAAAAAAAAAAGGTGGTGATCAGTTTAAGAAGATTAGTATTTCTTTTCTGTTTATTCCTGGGACACTCATAAAGAAAAGCTTACTAGCAGCAATTTTCCTCTCCCGTGCCATGCTACATGTATCAAGATTTAAAAGCTGTGTTAAATGCCTTTGGTACTCAGTACTATGATTTCTAAATGGTGAAATAAAACTGACAGGCCCCAAGTAAAGTTAAAGGTGGCTGAGGCAATCTTGGAGTTGTTGGCAATGATGTTCAAAAAGAAAAGCAGAGATCTGGTGAACAGAAAGGATAAATACAGACACTATACTTTAAAAGGGGGTGGCAAGGAGAAGATGACCGAGGCAAATATAGTTCAGAAGTGTAACTTCAGCTTCTCCAAAACTATGGCTACAAATATTCAACCTGTTTGCAAAATACCTACAAAAGCGACAATGGATTTCCAAGCACCATGCCACCCAATTTTATTCTGTAATAGCACGACAGGCTGACATTTCTTTACGAATAGGAGAGATGTGCTAAATTCAATGTGCTAGGCCTTTGACTTAATACTGCTTCATAGGATACTTTCATAAACAAGGTATGGAAACATGATCTTGATGAAATGACTCTAAACTGTGTTCAAACTTGTTGCAAAATTGTACTCCAAGAGTGGTTATTAGTGATTCACTGTCAAACTAAGCTGGATTTAATGTGGCTCCACTGTGATCTGTTATGGGCCAAGTGCTATTCAATATTTTCATTAATGACTTTGGTCATGAAAAAAGAGAGTCGATTTACTGAGTTTGTAGGTCATGCCAGCTGGGAGATGAAGTAAGCCCTTTGAAAACAAGGATGAAAATTCAAAATGATGATGACACATCACAGAAGTGATCTGAAATAAGTAAAAGGCCATTCCAGACAGAAAAAGCAAGATCAATGGCTCAGTATGTTGCACAAATATGCAACCATTGCACAATGAGATAGGTGACTTATTGGATAGTTGTTCTGTAGAAAAAGGAATGTAACTTTGCAGTGAATCACAGGCTTAACATGAGTTGGCACTGCCGTGCTGTTGTGAAAAAATAGATGAGAACATATAAATAGATGTGACAACTGTGAGATAACAACATTGCCCTTCCAGCCTACTCAGCAGCAGTGAGACTAGCTTTAGCTACAATATCATGTTCACCTTTGGACACTGTACTTCCAAAAAAAAACCCAACCAAACAAACACCAAATCAAAACCAGGAGGCTGGTAGTATAGCAAGAAGGGCTAGAGATCTAGTAGACGTGTTTTATGAGGGAAGATTAGGAAATCAGGGTTATTTTACAGAAAGATGGTAACAGTCTTCAAACATGTCAAAAGTTGCTGGAAAGAAGATAAAGGTTTCCCTATTTCCAGGGAGATGAAACAAGAAACAACAAGCCTAAACTATAGTAAATGAAATTCAGGTTAGATGTACGCAACAGATTTGTGATGGTATGGATAGGAATCCCAACAATAGACATTTATAAGAACAGGTTAGACCAACATCTTTGGGGAATTACATAAGTGCAGCTGATCTTTCCTTTGGGTGAGGGATGGACTTGCATGATTTTAGATCTCCTCCAGCTTGGCTTCTTATGACTCCATAATATGTCTTTGCAAGTCATGTAGGCTTTGATGAAACAAGAATGGCTCTATGGAAAAATGTTTTTTTTAAAAAAAAAAAAATTTCAAAATCTTTTGGCCAAGTTGCATGCATTTGCAGTTCATAAAGTTGTCTTTTTCTAGGATTTCACTGTTGTATTCAGTCACTTGTTTCTATGTTCTGCAAGAAATTATGGCATTTCTGGGACAGAACAGTAGCATGTGGACATACAGTTTAAATTGGAATGCGTGCAAAATTCAAACTGGCCACAGAGGACAAGGAGGAGAACAGATCACAATGACCTACTCTAAGTTCTGTATGAGCCTCGCCTATCTAACCTGTTAGGTAATTGTTTACTGCATACTGTTTCCCTGCAGGTGAGTGATAAAGCAAGTTCAAGTTTTAAAAGGAATTAAGAGAGGTTGTTGATGTCATTAGATCGTGGGTAGCGTTAACATAGATTAATCTATACTTCTGCACTGGCAGCATCATGTGCCACAAATAACCGCCCTTCTATCTACAAAAGGATAAGACAAAAATTTTCCTGTATGCATATAGCATTTAGATAGCCCATCCTGGTATAGTATTATAAAACGCTTCTCAATCCTGTCCTCAAAATGTTGCTGTCAGAAATAGAAGTACAGTTACATTTAGACACAGGAAATAAAGTGAAGATCTGTGTGGAGGTTTTGGGGTGCTTATGTACCTGTGTAGACTTGAACTGAAGCAACTTCCTCAAAGTTATACAAATAGAGAGATCCTGCACGCAAATGCATCTGCCAGGTACAGACAGCTGCCCTGCACTGGGATTGTACTTTCCTTTCATTTAGCTGTCATGAAGCACTAAACTGCCTAGTGGACGCACTTTCATTTCTAGTGAAATGCTTTCGGTTTTGCTGAAAGTGTTTAAAAAAAAAAATAAGGTTTGATTATTTCAGTTTGTTTCTTAAAAAAAATCTTATGAAAACTTGCCAGTCTGTGCAAAATGGACTGTGGTAAATGAACAGTGCAAGATTTTAGCAAAATATTGGGGAGGAACAAAAGAGACAAAACCCTGAAAAATGCAAAGTGACATAGACATTTATGGTTTAAGAGAAAAGCCCATCCATCCAGTTAATCAGCCTGCCAAGTTGGCTTGTTCTTCATGGAAAGTTAAAATGTTTAGCCAGTCCTATTCTTCTTGTTGACCAGTGGGAGACAAAGGAGTCCCAGTGGAAGGTGGCTATGTGGAAGAAACAGTTTCAAAAGAAAAAGAACAAGTTAAAGGAGTTTATGCGATTTTCCTCCTTCCACATCCCATGTGTAGATAAAAACACTCTTTCATTCTCTAGTTTCAGTCTTCAGCTGAGTTCTCAATAAGAAGCTAGAGAGAAAAGAAGCTGAGAAATCTTACCCACCACTGAACTTCCATATCACTATCAACAAAGCAACAAGAAAAGGAGACCTAGCCATCCAGAATACAGCTGATACAAAGAAAATACATTATCATCAATCTCCTAAGCTGAGTAATGCTTGGTACTTAGGAAGGTAGTTACAAAAGGCTGGCTGCAGCTTACTAAGACTAATCATCTGAGGATTGTCTGTAGTCAATGAAAGCTTTGTGTTTGCATTTGAGTGTGGGACATGCAGGATATGTGATGCCTGTGTTTGGAGAGTCAGCAGACAAACTCATCTCAGGTAAGTGGCACACTCTGCACAGCACTCCAGGAGGAGTTTAAAAAAAAAAAAAACACCTATGCAAAGCATACAGGAGCTCTGGTGTCAGACCAGATAGGTTTGTAGCAACAATAAGTGATAGGTTAGATAAGTGTTAATAGCTAATTTACTTAGTACTACTAAGTTAGTCCTATTACTTAGGACAAACCTCTCTCTACTTTGGTGTCCAGAGAATTTCAGCACAAAACCAAGAGAGAGGATGACCCAAGGGTTCAGAAGCTGGAAACATCTTACTGAACTTGCCAGACCACAGCAAAAAGGATTTTGGATATCTAGAATGACTTGGCACCTGGTACTTCCCTTCTCAGGAACATGAAATTGTGTGGGATTTGGATGTGTCAGGAAGCAAGGACTGAGCCTCACTCTGCTATCTTCTAAGGATAAGTTGCTCTCTTCGTGATGCCTAACAGGAACTGGGATGCGCCTAATCAGACCAAGCAAAAGATGTAGAGATTAAGCTGCACCATTAATATGCAGTGATGAGATGATTGGAGAAGATCTCTCACAGGCAAGAGCTTCATTTCCATGCTTAAGTGATTTACTTCTTTCTTAAGTCCACTTGAATCAGCATTTCATCTAGGGAAATTAAATGTGTGTGGAAGAACAGTTGGCATCTTGACCACAAGCTGTGCTATGGATGTGGATTTAAATGCACAAACCTGCAAAGTTAGATATTACTAATGAATGAAATAGAGCAGAAAAAAATTTGTATGTGCTTACTCTTGCCAAAAATGTTACAGAAATCCTGAAAGGTAAATGAAGAGTATATAAGAAAGCAGAGCAATCATTAAATATAATTTCTCACAGCATTGCTGTTTCACTTCACAAGTAGACTATTGATTTCAGCAGTGTAGAAAAGGTGGTAGAATTATCTGCTTACAATTATGATCTCCAGAGCTTTAAAATTCTGTTATTTTTTTTCTGACATCCTGGTAAAAAATGTATAGCTTGTGAATACCGCTGTCTGCCGGTGCTCCAGACCAGAAGCTGTCATGATATTTTAGCATGAAGTGTTCTATTTCTAGAAATTGCTAAGGTGAAATTTTGCTTGTGATTTCTCTGTAGATTTCATTATTGTTTTGAAATCAGCTCCTGCCTCACCCCTCTTCAACTGCGGGAGACAGGAGGAGGGCTGGAGAGATGGTGCTGGAGATGGCGGGCCTGTTAGACACCACCTTTGTGCACTAGGGATGATGGCACTGTACTGGCACCATCCAGCAAGAAGTTTTAGTCATTCCTAACATGGGCTGTGAACTGGAGTTGACTGATGCAGATTAAAGACTCCATATCCCAATTACTCATGTCTCAGCTATCCAACACACCCAGGGCTTTCAATTTGTAATATAAACACTTTTTGATCTTGATTCTCTGGAAAGAGGGCAATTTGTTAACTATGAGCTGATAGGATTGCCTCTTGTCATACCGAATAGTTCAGCTGTGTTTTGAGAGCTTTGTAAATTCACTGTGCCACAGAAACTGGAAACTTCTGATTAGAGTTTTCCCTTGCCTCTACAGGGAAGTCACCTGAAATCTAAGATGTGATGTAACTTTTCAGCATGGATTTCGTGGAATTGTCAGTGAAATTAAGATGTTAGGAAAAAATAATAATTAAGAGACATTTCAAGTTGGTTTTGTGAGAAATCTTCACAAACAGATATTTGCATTCATATGAAGTGCTTCAGATTAATATTTATTTAATTATGAGCTGGTAACAGCTTTACTTTGCTGTTGTAAATGAAATGTAGAGATACATGGAGTCATCACAACTGACTGAGAAACCTTAAACCCTTCCCAGAGACAGACAAGAAGGGGCACACAGAAAAGCCAGGTGATGTGCTTTGATACTTGAGCTTAAAGCAAACACCCTGAAACAAGCCTTATAGTTGGGATCTGAGCACCTCACGGCTGTCATCACAGCACTCATCACCCATTGAGCCTTGCCTAGTGGAGAACAACATATTTTACTGAAGGCAGATATGCACATTTGCATGTTTGCACAGTGGAGGACAGGGGCTGTCCCGGGCCATGCAGGCAGCACCAGGGTGAGGGTGTTCCTGTGGCTTGTTTCTGTTAATCTGATACATTTCTGTTCATTGTATGGAAGAATACAGGCTAAACAAAAAAACTGGCAGATGGGTGAAATTTATGAGGTAGGTCAAACTAGTGGTGGAAGAATTTTATAAATAAACACAGATGATCAAGCATCTGAGAGGTTTTCAGAAGAAAAATGTCAGCAAACCACTATTTTTTAAATGCCAGGAGGAAAGATTTGGCAAAGTGAGTGCAGGTCACTGGGGAGCTGCCCAGGAATAACACGTCTATCTCTGTGGCCTTTTGGATGCCACTGAACAAAACCCCAGCAGTGAGTGAGCGTCTGGTGGAGGCTGGGCACTTGCAGGTACCATGGCATTTGCTGCAGAGACCCTGTAGGTCACACAAGCTTTTCCCCCACCAGCCCGATGCTTGTTCAGCAATCATAGAATCGTTTTGGTTGGAAAGGACCTTTAAGATCGTCAAGTCCAACCATTAACCTAACCTAACCCTGCCATCCCACCACTAAACCCTGTCCCTAAGCACTTTGTCTACCCTGCTTTTAAGTACCTCCAGGGATGGGGACTCGACCTTCTGATGTGCCACACCCTGGTAGTCCCACTCTTGGTCACTTGCGTTCCCTGGGGGCTGCTCCTGCATGTGAGGGGGTTTGGCTGCTGTCACTCCTGTCC
>NW_009258932.1:0-2329 GCF_000687185.1 Egretta garzetta
GTGCCTGTCTCCACCATGGGGACGCTGGGTGCCTGTCCCCATCCCTGGCTGCCCGTCCCCATCCCTGTGTGCCCGTCCCAATCGTGGGGACGTTGGGTTGCTGTCCCTGTGTGCCCATCCCAAACATGGGACGCTGAGTGCCTGTCCCCATCCCTAGGTGCCCATCCCCACCATGGGGACATTGGGTGCCTGTCCCAATCGTGAGGACATTGGGTTCCTGTCCCTGTCCCTGTGTGCCCATCCCAAACATGGGACATTGGGTGCCCATCCCCATCCCTGAGTGCCTGTCCCCATCCTGGGGTGCCCATCCCCACCACGGGGATGCTGGGTGCCTGTCTCCACCATGGGGCTGCTGGGTGCCCGTCTCCAACTCTGGGTGCCCGTCTCCACCATGGGGATGCTGGGTGCCCGTCCCCAACCCTGGGGGCCTGTCTCCACCATGGGGATGCTGGGTGCCTGTCCCAACCGGGGGATGCAATTTGGGTTAAAACCCCCCAAATGGTGAGGATTTAGGCACAGGGAAACACAATTTGGGTTAAAATCCCTAAAAAAGGATGGGGATTTAGGCACCTCCCAATGCAATTTGGGTTAAAACCCCCCAAATGGTGAGGATTTAGGCACAGGGAAACACAATTTGGGTTAAAATCCCTAAAAAAGGATGGGGATTTAGGCACCTCCCAATGCAATTTGGGTTAAAACCCCCCAAATGGTGAGGATTTAGGCACAGGGAAACACAATTTGGGTTAAAATCCCTAAAAAAGGATGGGGATTTAGGCACCTCCCAATGCAATTTGGGTTAAAACCCCCCAAATGGTGAGGATTTAGGCACAGGGAAACACAATTTGGGTTAAAATCCCTAAAAAAGGATGGGGATTTAGGCACCTCCCAATGCAATTTGGGTTAAAACCCCCCAAATGGTGAGGATTTAGGCACAGGGAAACACAATTTGGGTTAAAATCCCTAAAAAAGGATGGGGATTTAGGCACCTCCCAATGCAATTTGGGTTAAAACCCCCCAAATGGTGAGGATTTAGGCACAGGGAAACACAATTTGGGTTAAAATCCCTAAAAAAGGATGGGGATTTAGGCACCTCCCAATGCAATTTGGGTTAAAACCCCCCAAATGGTGAGGATTTAGGCACAGGGAAACACAATTTGGGTTAAAATCCCTAAAAAAGGATGGGGATTTAGGCACCTCCCAATGCAATTTGGGTTAAAACCCCCCAAATGGTGAGGATTTAGGCACAGGGAAACACAATTTGGGTTAAAATCCCTAAAAAAGGATGGGGATTTAGGCACCTCCCAATGCAATTTGGGTTAAAACCCCCCAAATGGTGAGGATTTAGGCACAGGGAAACACAATTTGGGTTAAAATCCCTAAAAAAGGATGGGGATTTAGGCACCTCCCAATGCAATTTGGGTTAAAACCCCCCAAATGGTGAGGATTTAGGCACAGGGAAACACAATTTGGGTTAAAATCCCTAAAAAAGGATGGGGATTTAGGCACCTCCCAATGCAATTTGGGTTAAAACCCCCCAAATGGTGAGGATTTAGGCACAGGGAAACACAATTTGGGTTAAAATCCCTAAAAAAGGATGGGGATTTAGGCACCTCCCAATGCATTTTGGGGTAAAACCCTACAAATGTCGGGGATTTAGGCACAGGGAAATGTAACTGGGGTTAAAACCCCCCAAACCAGCGGGAATTTAGGCACCTCCTGATGCAATTTGGGTGAAACCCCCTAAAAACAATGGGGATTTAGGCACCTCCCAATGCAATTTGGGGTAAAACCCCTAAAAACATTGGGATTTTGAGCACAGGGAAATATAATTTGGGACAAACCCCCTAAAACTGGTGGGGATTTAGGCACAGGGAATTGCTTTGGTGGAAAAGCCCATTTTTCTAACAATTTATAACACGGGTGATAAAAATCTCACCCCTTTTTTAAGGGGGTTAAAAGCAAATTAAAAAGGGAGGGGGGAAAGAAGGGGAAAGCCTGCACACATACCCCCGACCGCTTTGGGGTGAGTTTGCTGCTTAACAGCAAAGCCCCCACAAGTTAAACCCCCAGGGGTTTAAAAAAAAAACAAAACAAAAAAAACCCGGTTTTAAGGCATGTAGCCAAAATGGGGGAGGTTTTAAAGTCTTGGGGTTTTTTTTTTTTTCAATTCAGCCCTAAAAAAACCCCTGATGGAGTCAGGAAATTCCTCGTCCTCCCCATCCCCCGGGGGGCATTTCCTGACGGCCAAGGCCCAAACCGCTGTGATTTACCGGCGGTGGTTTTGGGTGTAAAAAGGGAGGTTTGGGGTGTAAAAAGGATGGATTGGGGA
>NW_009258933.1:0-554 GCF_000687185.1 Egretta garzetta
TCTTTCTGGCTGTTGGTGCCATAGTTTCCCTAATTTCGTGACCGTTTCCACCACTGTCCAGCGTGGGTTTGATTCCCGAAGCTGTGGGCGATGCTGTGCCGTGAAGAGAAAGAAAGGAGGTAGTGGCTGCTTTGCTCTACTGAAGCGAGCTCTTTTCCTCTGCTGCCTTCTCTGCCTCTTCCTCACTCCCCTTAGAAGACTCGATGTTCTCTTCTTTGGGTGCTTTGCCCTCTTTTCACGCTTCTCTCTGTCCTTCCAGGCCATGGCTTTCCGTGTTCCTGAGTGTTTCTTTGAAATCTCTCTGCTGGTTGCAGGCCCTTGGCTGGCGTTGGCCTTCTCGATGGAGATGTAGAACAGCAGATAAGTGGGATGCTTCCCCCCTTGGCGCCTGCGAGCAGGCGGAGCCCAAGCTGGGATGGTCCGGCTCCTGTTTGCAATGGAGCTACTTTTCCGGCATGATGGTGAGGAGGAGGAGGCTGTGCCAGCCGGCAGGGAGGCTGCCGGAGCGCACTGGGATGTGCCTCACGGTGGCTCCGGAAAATGCACTCTGCAGC
>NW_009258934.1:0-2140 GCF_000687185.1 Egretta garzetta
AAGGGGCTGCTGCAGGAGCCCCAGAAGCAGCTGAGCTCGGGAACATGTTAAGAGCAAGCCTGGCTCTGGGCTTTGCCCTGGCCTTGAGGATCTCGCTGTGCTGGGGAGCTCTGCTGGGGAGGCTGCAGGACCTTGGGCCCGTGCCAGGGCAGACAAGGGCTCCGTGCTTTGCTCTGGCTTTAGTGCCCTGGCTGTGCTGGGGGAGCTCCCTGGTGGGGAAGGGGAGGCACTGCATCTCTGCCTCCCCAGGGTGGGTGGGGATGGTTTTCCTGGGCAGGCTCCCGAGGTCCTTGCTCACCCTGCTGGGAGCTGTTGAACACTGCTCATGAATGCTGTTGGCCTGTCCTGGGGCTTGTGGAGCCTGGTGTCAGCCTGGTGGGAGAGGAGACAAGTTTGGGGGGAGAGGATGCTGGAATGTGCCTTGAGGCGGCCGGTCCCTGGGTGGCAGGGCCTGTGGAAGGGTTGGGGACATGGTTGACACTGGGGACCCAACCACGGCCCCCGCCAGCAATGGCCCCAGTAGTGAGAAAGAACCCGTGGCCAAGGAGAACCACAGGTCCAGATGATGGCTCCGTGAGGGAGGAGGAAGAGGAGGAAGGCTTTGGTCTAGAAGCCGGTCCTTCACCAGAAAAGTTGGAGGAAGGAGGGAAAGAATTGTCAGGGGAAGCCGCAAGCCCCCGTCCCCTGGCCTCCTCGGAACCTGGAGCCCTGGGGAAAGCTGACAGCCCCCAGGCAGAGATGCCTTGCCAGCATCTGGCAAAGGTTGCAAGAAAATGAAATGTTAATAAAATGGTGCTTAATTAGGCTAATGAAATAGCTGCTAATTAGGAGGCAGCAGAAGTGGGGCCCCGTGTGCCTGTGCCTCGCTGGGCCCATGGTGTGTGCAATCACAGCCACGGGCTGGTCAGGGTGAAAGCTGCTTCATGGGCTCCACAAAACTGTACGTTTTTACCATTTTTTCCCTCTCCATGGTCCTTTTTTGGGGGGGGAGTGGGGGGGGTGAAAATAAAAGAGTTGTTTCCTATTTTCTCTTGCAGCAGCTCATGCCACAGCCCCTGGTCCTTTCCCCCCCCACACACCCATTTTCCTTCAGGGAGAAATCCCCCCTGTCCTGCATGGACCCCCCCGTCTCCAGTGCCCCTCACCCCGGCGTCAGGGCTGCTCCCCCCAGCAGCTTTGGGGCTTTTTTTCGCTGTGGCCGTGGCAGGAAGCTCAGGCCCCGCTGTCACTTCACAGCTCAGCAGCCCCAGCCCGAGTGGTCATGGGTGGTTTGGTTTCCTGTCCCCTCCTCCGTGTCCCCAGCCCGGTGCCCTCCCGGCTCTTCCCCGCGGCATGGAGGATGAGGATGGCTACATGGCCTTAGACCGCCAGGGCAAGCGGGGTGCTGCGGGGAGACCCCGGGGTGCAGGTACTGGGGGTTGTGTCTGCTGGTGTCCGTCCCACCAAAAACCATTTGGGGGGGGGAGAGGACATGGGGTGGCGATGACTGGTGTGACTTGAGAAGGGTGAGAAGTGGGGTGATGGCGCCCATCGGGTGCCCAAGAGCTGCTCGGGCTGGGGAAACTGAGGCAGGGAGCAAGGGAGGAGGGTCTGGGGGGGCTTTTCTCGAGGCTGTGGTTGGCCGGACACCCCGGGCTGGTGGCCATCCTGCTTCCACCAGGCTACAGGTCTCAGCTGTGACCCCAGAAGAGGGAGCAGAGGGATTTTGGGGGACACCCAGCTCCACCTGCTTGTCTCTTCCTGGGGTCACCCCTTTGTGCAGGGGGGGCTGCAGGGATTTGGGTGGGGTGTGTGGGGGTGTGTCACCAAGGTGCTTTGCCCCAGGGCACCCTGCTTTGGGCTCTCTGGGCATGGAAGGGGACACGCATGGATGCTCTCAAGCCCCCACCTTTTTATCGTAGCCCTTCCCCTGGCCGCAGGATCCGGCATGCCAGACCCCCAGGGGGGTTTTGCCCCGCGGTGGGTGCGTGTCCTCGCCAGAGCCCCCCGCTGTCCCTGCTGCCTCCTGGGGGCCCTGGCGGCCGCCCTGGCGTTGTCCCTTGTGGTGTGCGGTGAGTTGGGCTCCCACGGGCCATTTTGGTTTTTACAGGCGGGGTGGGGACCCTGGGTGCCCCCGACCGGGCTCAGCGTCCACCTCTCT
>NW_009258935.1:0-362 GCF_000687185.1 Egretta garzetta
CCCTCCACTCAACCACCCATGCAACCCAACCACCCAACCCAACCCCTCCACTCAACCACCCATGCAACCCAACCACTCAACCCAACCCTTCCACTCAACCCAACCCCTCCACTCAACCCAACCCATCAACCAGCTCACTCAACCACTCAACCCCTCCACTCAACCCAACCAACTGCTCAACTGCCCACTCAACCCAACCCCTCCACTCAACTCAACCCCTCCACTCAACCACTCAACCCTTCGCCCAGTCAACCCAACAACCCAACCCAACAACCCAACCCAACAACCCCTCCACTCAACCCAACCGCCCACTCAACCCAACTACTCAACCACTTGACTCCTCCACCCATCCAACCCATCAA
>NW_009258936.1:0-602 GCF_000687185.1 Egretta garzetta
GGGTGGAGAGGGAACAAGGGCATGGGGACGTAGGGGACAAGGGCATGGGGACAGAAGGGACAGAGGAGACAAGGGCACGAGGACGTGGGGGACATGAGGACACAGGAGATGGTGGCATGGGGGAGTGGGGGACGTGGTGGGACAGGGACGCGGGGCTTGAGGACGTAGGAGACAGGGACATGGGGGATGGGGACGGGGAGAGAGGGGTGGGCATGGGGACACAGGGGCATGGGGACACAGGGGCATGGGGACAGGACAGGGGCACAGGGACATGGGGGACATGGGGACGGGGGAATGGGTCACAGGGGCGTGGGGACACAAGAGCATGGAGGGGGGACGGGGACAGGGGACAGGGCATGGGGGTATGGGGACCTGGGCACAGGGACATGGGGACACGGAGGGGGCACGAGGGCATGGGAACGTGGGGCAGGGTGGTATCAGTGGCACGGGTGACAACACAGGTGACACCTCTCCCCCCATCCCCTCCAGGCTACTCGGTGGCAGTGGGCGAGTTCAGCGGGGACATGACACAAGGTGGGTGCCACCAGGGTGCCGGGGGGGTGACATGGGGGGGGGGGGGGGGACACCCCCCCCCCCCCCCC
>NW_009258936.1:4860-5459 GCF_000687185.1 Egretta garzetta
GCACCCGGTCCTGGCCGCCCATACCCGCACCCGGCTGGAGGCCAAGGTACCACCCCCCCCAGCACCCCATGTCACCCTCTGTCACCCCATGTCTCCCTAAGTCACCCTGTGCCACCCCATGACTCCCCATGGAACCCAGCATCACCCTATGGCACCCTGTCCCACCCTGTGTCACCCCATGACTCTCCATGGCACCCAGCTGTCACCCTATGGCACCCTGTCCCACCTTGTGTCACCCCATGACTCTCCATGGCACCCTGTGTCACCCTATGGTACCCTGTCCCACCCTGTGTCACCTCATGACTCCCCACGGCACTCAGCTGTCACCCTATGGCACCCTGTCCCACCTTGTGTCACCCCATGACTCCCCATGGCACCCTGTGTCTCCCTATGGCACCCTGTCCCACCCCATGACTCCCCATGGCACCCAGTTGTCACCCTATGGCACCCTGTCCCACCCCATGACTCCCCATGGCACCCTGTGTCACCCCCATCCCTCCCCATGGCACCTTGTGTCACTCCTTGTCACCATGTCCCACCCCATGACTCCCCATGTCACCCAATGGCACCCTGTGTCACCCCATGTCCCCCAAGGGACC
>NW_009258937.1:0-218 GCF_000687185.1 Egretta garzetta
GCCGCTCTCTCGGGCGCTGGGGCTTGGTGCTCAGGTCCCTACGGGGGCTCTAAGGGGATGGGGCCCGCCCCCAGGCACGACCCAGGGCCCTGGCAGCCCACGCCTCCATCTTTTTCTCCCATCGGGATGTTTTACCAAACCCTGATGCCGGCGTCCCTGTGACAGCCCGGCCTGGCCCTGCCGCTGCCACCCCTGCCTCCGGCCTCGCCGCTGCCGCA
>NW_009258937.1:271-1867 GCF_000687185.1 Egretta garzetta
CCCCCCCGCCCGCTGCCCCCCCTGCCTCCGGCCTCGCGGCTGCTGCAACACCGCCCGCAGGCACGCAGGGTGTGCACACACATGTGCACACACCCCTGCACACCCCTGTGCACGCATGTGCATACACGTGCACACCTGCACACACATGTGCACACCCCTGTGCACACACACGTGTACACCTGCACACACATGTGCACACCCCTGTGCACACACACGTGCACACACCTGCACACCCCTGTGCACACACATCTGCACACACCTGCACACACCTGCACACACCCCTGCACACACCTGCACACACCCCTGCACACACCTGCACACACCCCTGCACACACATGCACTCAGATGTGCACACCCCTGCGCACACACATGCGCACACCTGCAGACACCTGCACACACCCCTGTGCACACACACTTGCACACACACATGCACGCAGATGTGCACACACCTGCAGACACCTGCACACACCCCTGTGCACACACACCTGCACACACCTGCACACACATGTGCACACACACATGCGCACACCTTCAGACACCTGCACACACCCCTGTGCACAGACACATGCACACACATGTGCACACACTTGCACACACCCCTATGCACACACACCTGCACACATACACACATGCACACTCATGTAGAATGCATGCACACATGCACACACCCTTGTGCACGCACTTGCACACACACCTGCACACACACACACACACCTGCGTGCACACACACGCACCTGCACACAACCCTGTGCCCTGGCCCTGCCCAAAGCAAAGGTTTTTGGGCGCTGGTCCACGCCGCGGGACAGCCCCTGCACCCTGCCTGTGCACACGTGTGTGCGCGGAGCTGTCTGGCGGGGCGGGGCGGACCCAGGGAGCCTTTCCTCGCACCGACAGCACCGGGCGCGCGCCGCGAGCACGCGTGTGCCGAGCCCCCTGCGCCTCTTTCCCCGCCGATCCCGGGGAGACGCGCCCCCGGCATCCCCCTGCTCGCGGCGCCCGATCCCCTTCCCAAATGGGCGGAAAATGTTTATTCGTTGCCAAAGGGCAAGAATGAGATGGCGAAGCCTACTTCTGCCTT
The DNA here is from genome assembly GCF_000687185.1 of Egretta garzetta. NCBI lineage: Eukaryota > Metazoa > Chordata > Aves > Pelecaniformes > Ardeidae > Egretta > Egretta garzetta. The sequence continues at coordinate 1,350 of NW_009258937.1, forward strand.
CTAGAATAAACACGCTGGGGATGGTGGCTCCCCCCCCCCACGCCCGTGCCTGGCAGGAGGTCGGGGGGGTGCTGTCTCCCTGGGCTGCGCTTCTGGGGGTGTCAGACCTTGCACAAGGTGCTCGCTCCTCCCAAATGGTTTTGCGGCACGGAAGTAGAGTAGGTGCCAACGAAAAGCCAAGGGTTTGAGCAATCTGACCATAAATCTCTTCTGCTTTCCATGGCTCAGCTTTCATCCCCTGTCATGATTATTTATATTTTTCTACGTTGAGTTCCTGGGCAGATGAGACCTCAACATCTAATGGAAAAAAACCAAGCTGGGGGTGTGGGGGAAGGAGGGGAAAATGAAAAAAAAAAAAAAATCCTTGAATTCTCAACATGCATCACACAGAAGGAAAAGAAGCAAATGCCCATTTTCATCAGCCTGGGCAGCCACCCTGCCCTGCCGGCGAACTCCTCCAGCCCAAGCAGCGCCCTCCTCCTCTCGCCGGGTGGGTTTCCTCCCCCTGCTTGTTCCAC
>NW_009258938.1:0-1247 GCF_000687185.1 Egretta garzetta
CATTGAAATCTACATCTGAAGGATAAAGAGTCAGTGAACAAGACGGAAGAGATCAGACCTCCTTCCACCCCATGCTAGGCACCCGTAGGGGTGGACATATCCAAGGAGGTTGGGGAGATATGACACAAGACCTGCAGGAAGCCTGCACTCAGCTGTCCGTGGGGTCCCAGTCCCACTGCTGTGCAAGGTGGCTACTGTCTCAGATTCCCTGACCCAATCCCATCACCCTAGGGGGTTCAGACTGGTCAGGGTGCAAGGTGGGGAATGGAGACTGCTGATGTAAGGTGAATTGCAAGATGTAAAGAGGCTGTGTCCAACAGTCCTTACACCTCTTGGTAACAAAGCTGGTGATACAACATGAGCAATGGTAGAGTGTCAAAACCTGGACAAAGAGCTCATCTTTTCCAACCATGCAACACGGTTGGGTTAAATACATGTTCTTCTTATCCTCTGCCCCATCCCAGCATGAGGTGTTTCACACCCTCCCCTTGACCACCCAACTTGCCACGCCCTGCCCCGGATTAATTCAGATGCTTTTCCCTATCCAATCCACGTGCGGCACCAGTATCCCCTTCCTGGTATTTCCTTTGTGCTTTGGGACTTATCTCATTTGGTTCTTTGAACATTACAGCAAAACAGAGGGCTTCAAAACAAAAATCCCATGAAGAAAGAATTTTACTGCAGTATGGTAAGTCAGACCTCTTTCTCTGAGCACCTACTTTGATGCCCACTCACAAAGCACCTTCCCTCCTTCAGCTGGAGAGAGATTTCCTTGCACTCACAGACCAAAGCAAAGATGCTCATCCTCCTATCTCAGCTGAAGAGTTTATGAAGATGTGAAATAAGACACCATCCTAAGAGCCCCTTTGGCTCACTGGCCAGTTCCTTCCCTGGAGACCTCCCTGGGGAGTGGTTTCAAATCCCTGTTCTCATCCCTTCCTCTATCACAAGCAACAGGACCATGATCCTCTGGACAGCTCAGTGCGCCTGTCCTGGGAACCCAACTAACCAGGGAAGGATGTGTTAGTTCACCATGTCCAAATCACAGAGGGAGCCGGCCACCTCCTTGCATTAGGGTGGGATAGAAGAGACAGGGCGGGCGTCAGGTGGGGACTTCAGAACAAACCCATCAGTCTCCAGGACCACAGGACTGAGCAATCCTAATGCTGGTCTCAATCAGGGCCATGACCATGGATCTCTTACCAGCTGCAATCCTCCAGAGGGTTTTGGGGATGATGGGGGGTGTC
>NW_009258939.1:0-453 GCF_000687185.1 Egretta garzetta
GAGGGGACCCCAGGACAACAACATCATGGGGACATGGGGACAATGACACCGTGGGGACATGGGGACAACAAGGCCACCAGAGGGGACCCCAGGACAACGACACCATGAGGACATGGGGACAACGACGATGCCAGAGGGGACCATGGGACCAACGACACCATGGGGACCTGGGGACACCACTGCCACCAGAGGGGACCCCAGGATGACAACACCATGGGGACCTGGGGACAACGACGATGCCAGAGGGGACCGTGGGACCAACGACACCATGGGGACCTGGGGACAACGACACCATGGGGACCTGGGGACACTGCCACTGCCAGGGGGGACCCCAGGACGATGATGCCATGGAGATTGGGGACACCACTGCCACCAGAGGGGACCCCAGGACAACAACATCATGGGGACCTGGGGACAACGACACCGTGGGGACATGGCGACGAAGAAGACACC
>NW_009258939.1:22096-22410 GCF_000687185.1 Egretta garzetta
CTCTCTCGCTGGATCGGCCGTTGGTCTGTGGGTGCGTCCATGGTCCATGGGTCCGTCCGTGGGTCCGTCTGTGGGTCCGTGGTCCATGGGTCCATCTGTGGGTCCATGGTCTATGGGCCCGTCCGTGGGCCCGTCCGTGGGTCCGTCTGTGGGTCCATGGTCTGTGGGTCCGTCTGTGGTCTATGAGTTTGTCCGTGGGTCCGTCCGTGGTCTGTGGGTTCGTCCGTGGGTCCGTCCGTGGGTCTGTCCGGGGTCTGTGGGCCCGTCCGTGGGTCCATGGCCTATGGGTTGGTCTGTGGGTCGGTCCATGGTCT
>NW_009258940.1:0-789 GCF_000687185.1 Egretta garzetta
GGCTGGATTCACAGGGTCCTGTCCAGGCTGGATTCACAAGACTACGCCACGCTGGACCAATGGGGCCCATGCCCGGTTGGATCCATGGGCCCAGGGCAGGCTGGATCTACGGGCCCAGGGCAGGCTGGATCCATGGGGCCAAGGCCAGGCTGGTTCCACAGCCCCCAGTCCAGGCTGGGTCTTTGCTCCCCAGACAGGCTGGATCCATGGGACCTGGCCAGGCTGGATCCATGGGACGTGGCAAGGCTGGATTTATGGGGCCTAGGCCAGGCTGGATCCATGGGACCTGGCCAAGATGGATCTATGGAATTCAGGCCCATCTGGATACACAGGGTAAAGACCAAGCTGGATCACCAGGGTTCAGGCCAGGCTGGATCTATGGGCCCAGGCTGGGCTGGATCCACGAGGCCAAGGTCAAGCTGGACCCATGGGCAAAGGCCAGGCTGGATCCATTGGGATCAAGCAATGCTTGATCTACAGACCCAGGCAGGAATGGATCCATGGGGCCCTGGCCAGGCTGGATCCATGGACCCAGGCTAGGCTGGATCCATGGGCACTGGAGAGGCTAGATGCATAACAACTGGCCAGGCTGGATGTGCATGACGTGGCCAGGATGGATACACTGTGCCCAGGCCAGGCTGGATCCATGGGACCCGGCCAGGCTGGGTTTATGGGGCCTAGGCCAGACTGGATCCATGGGGCCCAGGCCAGGCTGGATCCATGGGACCTAGCCAGGCTGGATCTATGGAATTCATGCCCATCTGGATACATGGGGTAAAGACCAGGCTG
>NW_009258941.1:0-621 GCF_000687185.1 Egretta garzetta
CGTGTGGGGCACATGGATGTGGTGGGGACAGGGACGTGTGGGGCACGTGGGCATTGTGGGGACAGGGACATGTGGGGCACATGGATGTGGTGGGGACAGGGACGTGTGGGGCACTTGGACATGGTAGGGACAGGGATATGGGGTGTGCAGGCATTGTGGGGACAGGGACACGTGGGGCACATGGGGGTTGTGGGGACAGGGACACTTGGGGCACATGGAGGTTGTGGGGACAGGGACGTGTGGGGTGTGCGGCTGTTGTGGGGACATGGATGTATGGGGTACGTGGGCATTGCGGGGACAGGGACGTGGGGCTATGGGCGTTGTGGGGATGGGACACATGGGCACGGTGAGGATGGGGCCTTGTGGGACATGTGGACATGGTGGGGACAGGGATGTGTGGGGCACATGGGCGTTGTGGGGACAGGGACGTGTGGGGCGTGTGGGCATTGTGGGGACAGGGATGTGGGGGGCACAGGGACGTGGTGGGGACGGGGCCATGTGGGGCACATGGATGTGGTGGGGACAGGGACGTGTGGGGCACGTGGGCATTGTGGGGATGGGACACCCGGGTGTTGTGGGACCGGGGCTGTGTGGGGCACAGGGACGTGGTGGGACTGGGAC
>NW_009258941.1:4868-5419 GCF_000687185.1 Egretta garzetta
CGTTGTGGGGACAGGGATGTGGGGGGCACAGGGACGTGGTGGGGACGGGGCCATGTGGGGCACATGGATGTGGTGGGGACAGGGACGTGTGGGGCACGTGGGCATTGTGGGGATGGGACACCCGGGTGTTGTGGGACCGGGGCTGTGTGGGGCACAGGGACGTGGTGGGACTGGGACCGCGTGGGGCACGTGGACGTGGTGGGGACAGGGACGTGTGGGGTGTGCGGCTGTTGTGGGGACATGGATGTATGGGGCACGTGGGCGTTGTGGGGACAGGGACATGTGGGGTACATGGGCATTTTGGGGACAGGGACGTGTAGGGTGTGTGGGTGTTGTGGGGATGGGTCACACGGGCACGGTGGGGATGGGGACGTGTGGGGCACGTGGACGTGGTGGGACTGGGACCGCATGGGGCACATGGATGTGGTGGGACCAGGGCCATGTGGGGCACATGGGTGTGGTGGGGACAGGGACGTGTGGGGCACGTGGGCATTGTGGGGACAGGGACGTGTGGGGCACATGGATGGGGGGGGGGCGGGGACGGGGGGGGC
>NW_009258941.1:7193-7645 GCF_000687185.1 Egretta garzetta
CCCCTGCCGTGTCCCCTGCCGTGTCCCCTGCCGTGTCCCCAGCTGGCATCCGCGGGCTGGGTCCTGTGGGGATGACATGGGGCAGTGCCAGGCTGGCACCGTCCTCCCCGGGGGGCCATGGGGGACAGGGCGGCGTCCCCAGGGGGGCCGGGGGGGCTCTTTCTTACCCACGTAGCTGAGGAGGACGGGGAGGAAGAGGAGGCCGTGGGCCAGCCCCACCAGGGTGATGATGAGGTTGAGGCGGAAGAAGAAGATCTGGATGAGCTGGGCCTTGGCGAAGGCCAGCACCACGATGCCGGGCAGGTTGGTCATGGCCACCCCGGCCACCACCTGCACCCAGGAGGGGGTCAGTGACAGCCGGGCCACCCCGTCCCTCCTGTCCCAGGGGAGGGCAGGGGGTCCACGTGGCCACCCCCCCCCCCCCCACCCCGCCACAATATTGCCACTTCTAT
>NW_009258941.1:9975-10587 GCF_000687185.1 Egretta garzetta
AGTAGGCAACTAACTGGCACCAGGGCAAGCACCCAGTGGGCACCCAATGGTAACAGCAGGTACCCAATGGCACTCAGTGGGATCCCAGTGGTCTCCCAATGGGACCCAAAGTGGGCACCCCATGGGCATCACGTTGTCTACCCAATGAGCACCACGGTGGGCACCCAACATACACCCAGTGAGAACCATGTTGGGCACCCAACATACGCCCAATGACCTCCACAGTGGGGACCTTACGTGCACCCAGTGGCCACCATGGTGGGCACACAATGTACACCCAATGAGCACCCAACATATACTCAATGGCCACCACAGCGGGCACTCAACGTAGACTCAGTGGCCACCATGGTGTAGGCCTCATTATGCCCCCAATGGCCACCATTGTGGGCACCCAACGTACAGCCAATGAACACCATGATGGGCATCCAATGAGCACCCAACATACACTCAATGGCCACCAAACGTACACTCAGTGGCCACCACGGTGCAGACCTCATGCGCCCCCAGCAGCCACCCCGACGCCCTCCCAGCACCCCAGTGCCCACTCACTGCTGGTGGAAGGACAGAACTCCCCGGTGAGGTTGCCCGACCGATGGATGCGGCAGCAGCGGC
>NW_009258941.1:11549-12390 GCF_000687185.1 Egretta garzetta
TCCTGGTGGTCCCCAGGTGGGGTCTCACCACCTCCATGTGTCCCTGTAAAGGGCCATGCCCCCCCCGCCGCCCCATCCATCACCCCCATATGGGACCAGCAGCTCCGTGGTGGCCCTGCTGCTCCCATATGGGGCCACGCCATCCCCATGCTGGCCCCACACAGGGCTACGCTGGCCCCCCAGAGGCCATACTGGCCCTTGCACCCCCCCACAGGGCCAGGCCATCCCTGTGCGCTGCCCGTAAGGGGCCGTGCCATCCCTGTGGTGGCCTTCTATACTGTCCCACACACCCCTGTTTGGGGGCTGCACCACCCCTGCGCACCCCTATGCATTGCCATATGGGGCCGCAGCAGCCCCATACAGGACCATACTGTGCCTATATGGGGCCATGCTGTGTCTATATAGGGCCACGCTGTGCCCATAAGTGGCCACGCTGTGCCCGTGCTGTCCCTCTACAGAGCCATACTGTCCCCATGCACCCCTATAGGGCCCAAACCATGTCATGTCAGCCCCATATGGGGCCATGCTGTGCACATATGGCCCCATATGGGGCTGTGCTGGGCCCATAAGGGGCCACACCGCCCCTGTGCGTCCCCATACAGGGCCATGCCATCCTATATGGTGCCACGCTGTCCCCACGCGTCCCCAGTTGGGGGCCGCACCACCCCTGTGCCTCCCCATATGGGGCCATGCCATCCCTGTGCTGTTTCCCTATGGGGCCGTACTCTCCCCGTGCATCCCTATAGGAGCCATACCACCCCCCCCGTCCCCACCCCTGGGCACCCTGCTGCCCCTGGGTGCCCCAGCGCCCCCAGCACCCCAGGGGGGGGTTCCCCCGGGG
>NW_009258941.1:13550-14071 GCF_000687185.1 Egretta garzetta
CCATGCCCACCCCAAACGCCACTGGCCACATGGGCACCCTGTGCCCAGCCAGAGCACCCTAAGGAGTTTGAGCACCCATGGGTGCCCCATGCCCACCCTGTGCCCACCCCAGGGACCCTAATGTCACCCCATGCCAACCCCAGACACCCTCATACCCACGCGCACCCCACGCCCACCCTGGGCACCCCATGTCCACCACCCTGGGGACTTTAATGTCCATGGGCACCCCACACCCACCCTGGGCACCCTCTTACCCACCCTGTGCCCACCCTGGGGACCCTAATGTCACTGCCCACCCTGTGCCCACCCCAGGGACCCTAATGTCACCCCATGCCAACCCCAGACACCCTCATACCCACGCGCACCCCACGCCCACCCTGGGCACCCCATGTCCACCACCCTGGGGACTTTAATGTCCATGGGCACCCCACACCCACCCTGGGCACCCTCTTACCCACCCTGTGCCCACCCTGGGGACCCTAATGTCACCCCGTGCCAACCTCTGACACCCTTATACCCAC
>NW_009258942.1:0-444 GCF_000687185.1 Egretta garzetta
CCGCTGCCAGGGCTCCGGCTTCACCTTCAGCAGTTACACCATGTACTGGGTGCGGCAGGCGCCTGGGAAGGGGCTCGAGTGGATCGCGGGTATTACCAGAGATGGTAGCACCACATACTACGCGCCGGCGTTCAAAGGGCGCTTCACCATCTCCAGGGACAACTCCTGGAGCACGGTCATGCTGCAGATGAGCAGCCTCAGGGACCACGACACGGCCACCTACTACTGCGCCAAACGTCCTTATGCTGATGGTTGCACCAACCCCGGCACCATCCCCCACATCTCGGCATCTTCCCGGATCCCTTTGCACAGAGCCAGGACACCTTGGATGATCCCAATATATCAGCATCTTCTCCCAAAATCCTTGCCCTGAGAATCCCTGCATCCCAACATCTCAGCATCTTCCCCCAAATCTCAGCATCTTCCCCAAAATCCTTGTCCTGA
>NW_009258943.1:0-2370 GCF_000687185.1 Egretta garzetta
CCTACAGACCCCACGAGGAGCCTACAGCACCCACAAGCATTCAGGCAAGTTCATGAGATCCTACAAGGAGTTTACAGCAACCATGGGTGCTCCCGGAACTCAGGGGAACCTACAGACACCACGAGGAGTCGACAGCACCCATGGGTGCTCCACAGGGACCTACAGACCCCATGAAGAACCTACAGCACCCATGGGTTCTCAGACAAGTTCATGACAATCTACAAACCCTACAATCTACAGCACCCATGGGTGCTCAGGGAAGCCAGGGGGACCTACAGATCCCATGAGGAGCCTACAGCACCCATGGGCACTCCATGGGGGCCTACTAACCTTATGAGTCTACAGCACCCATGGGTGCTCAGGAAACCCAGGAGGACTTACAGACCCCGCAAGGAACCTACAGCTCCCATGGGTGCTCCACGGGGACCTACAGACCCTAGAAAGACTCTACAGCTCCCATGGGTGCTCCACGGGGACCTACAGATCCTACAAGGAGCCCACAGCACCCACAGGAGCTCAGGAAGTACCTAGATAGGCCCTAAAAACCCTACAAAGGCCCCACAGCACCCAAGGGTGCCCAAGGACAAGTATATGAGCTCTAATGACGCCACAGCATCCAAGGACAACATAGATGAGCCCTAAACACCCCATAGCACCCAAGGGTGCCCAAGGACAAGTATATGAGCTCTAATGACGCCACAGCATCCAAGGACAACATAGATGAGCCCTAAACACCCCATAGCACCCAAGGGTGCCCAAGGACAAGTATATGAGCTCTAATGACGCCACAGCATCCAAGGACAACATAGATGAGCCCTAAACACCCCATAGCACCCAAGGGTGCCCAAGGACAAGTATATGAGCTCTAATGACGCCACAGCATCCAAGGACAACATAGATGAGCCCTAAACACCCCATAGCACCCAAGGGTGCCCAAGGACAAGTATATGAGCTCTAATGACGCCACAGCATCCAAGGACAACATAGATGAGCCCTAAACACCCCATAGCACCCAAGGGTGCCCAAGGACAAGTATATGAGCTCTAATGACGCCACAGCATCCAAGGACAACATAGATGAGCCCTAAACACCCCATAGCACCCAAGGGTGCCCAAGGACAAGTATATGAGCTCTAATGACGCCACAGCATCCAAGGACAACATAGATGAGCCCTAAACACCCCATAGCACCCAAGGGTGCCCAAGGACAAGTATATGAGCTCTAATGACGCCACAGCATCCAAGGACAACATAGATGAGCCCTAAACACCCCATAGCACCCAAGGGTGCCCAAGGACAAGTATATGAGCTCTAATGACGCCACAGCATCCAAGGACAACATAGATGAGCCCTAAACACCCCATAGCACCCAAGGGTGCCCAAGGACAAGTATATGAGCTCTAATGACGCCACAGCATCCAAGGACAACATAGATGAGCCCTAAACACCCCATAGCACCCAAGGGTGCCCAAGGACAAGTATATGAGCTCTAATGACGCCACAGCATCCAAGGACAACATAGATGAGCCCTAAACACCCCATAGCACCCAAGGGTGCCCAAGGACAAGTATATGAGCTCTAATGACGCCACAGCATCCAAGGACAACATAGATGAGCCCTAAACACCCCATAGCACCCAAGGGTGCCCAAGGACAAGTATATGAGCTCTAATGACGCCACAGCATCCAAGGACAACATAGATGAGCCCTAAACACCCCATAGCACCCAAGGGTGCCCAAGGACAAGTATATGAGCTCTAATGACGCCACAGCATCCAAGGACAACATAGATGAGCCCTAAACACCCCATAGCACCCAAGGGTGCCCAAGGACAAGTATATGAGCTCTAATGACGCCACAGCATCCAAGCTCCTCGTCATCGCTCTCCGCCGCTGGCGAGTCTGGTTGGGGAGGGGGGACACCTGTGGGTGCTGGGGGTGGTGGCAGCACCCATGGGTGGCCCTATGGCATCTAGGGAAGGGTAAGGGTGGTAGTTTCTAGGAGCCAGAGGTGACCCTATGGCACCCATGGGTGATCAAAGAGCACCTGGCTAGGGGTCTCTAGGACCCAGGGGTGGCCCTATAGCACCCATGGGTGACCCTACAGCACCCAGCTGGGGGTCTCTTGGACCCAGGGGAGACCCTACGGCAAAAAAAAAGCACCCAGGTGGGGGTCTCTAGGACCCAGGGGTGACCCTACGGCACTCAGGTGGGGGTCTCTAGGACCCAGGGGCGGCCCTATAGCACCCAGGGGTGACCCTATGGCACCCAGGTGGGGGTCTCTAGGACCCAGGAGTGGCCCTATGGCACCCATGGGTGATCCAAGGGCACCTGGGTAGGGGTCTCCAGGACCCAGGGGTGGCCCTATGGCAC
>NW_009258944.1:0-2204 GCF_000687185.1 Egretta garzetta
TTCCTTCGTCTTCCCCCAGCTTATATACTGAGCAGGAGACGTTGCAGGGGATCGTCCCAGGGGAAGTTGGTCCCAGGCAGTGCCTTCTAAGAGCACCCCAGGACACTGGCAGAAGTAGCCTTTCAAATGTTTGCAATCACTCAAAGAAAATCGTGGTCACTCAGTGATTGTAAACAATACTTCTTGGGAAATCAGTGCCCTGACTGTGCTTCCTCAGTATAAAAATTGCAGGCAACTCGTAGAAATCCTTGGTTCATTCTCTTTGCACCGTGAAAAAGGCGTCCTTCCAGGAGGCAGCATATGTGCCCGCAGCAGCTTGGCTCCCTACTGCACTGTGAGATGCTGCTGAGCTGCCGGCGACTCTGGTTTCACCAATGGTCAAGCCCAGGTGGGAGCACTTCCAGGGCTCACACTGCACGCAGCCACCTAACCTCATAAAACCTCCCCACCTTTTTGGCCTCTTGGGTGTTTCTTTCTTTGTGCACTTTAAATTGTCAAGGCAGAGACTCAAAAGTTAGCTTTGAGGACGACTGACCAACCTGCTGGCCAAGAGTTGGATGGGATCATGCGCAAATATTCCTGTTCTCGTCAGCCTCGCTCCTTCAGAAGTGAGACCAAACCCAACACAATAATGTTTCCCCTTTCTACTCAAGACGCCGCATGCCATCCACAGGAAAAACAGCAAGACAATAACATTTTCTCAATTAGAAAATTGTATGTGTGTTCACACAGCAGACTGTTTCTTAACTACACATTAATTAGTGGCTGCTTCCAGCAAAAACAACCCTCCTGGAACATGATCTATATAGAGCATAAAGAAACAACACCATAATGGCTGTAAACAAAACGCGTCACTGGACAGTATACATGGAAAATATTGCACTATTATCTACTCCCACCACATACTGTAAATAGCTGCACAGGAAAGGCTGATTTTCAAACCATATCAGAGCAAACAGTTTGCTGTGTAAGCCACTGCAACAGGGCAGGGGTAGGAAGGTACCAGTGTTAAACAGCCAAATAGAAAAAACCCACGGGGTCCCTAAAGCAATCAGTGCCAAAATATACACTGAGGTGGGAGGTGTCTAACGAAGAGATAGTCAAAACACAGCTAGTCGTTTCCGTAAGTGCCAGAGAGAAGGTACCTTCCTATAATTCAGTGTGAGATCGCCACAGTGAGTATCGCTACTGGAGGTAAGGCTGGACTGGCAACAAACCCGCAGTGTCTTTTTGCAAAAAGGGACACTATTAGGTTGAGGGCTCCCCTCTCCTGAAGGTGGATCCACCCTACTGCTGTTTTCCTAATCATAACAGTTAACAAATCCCTAGATCGGATAGTTTTAAAGGGGAGTATATGTTATCATTCCCAAACAGATGAGGAAACTGGAGCACACGAGAAGGATTTCAACAAGGTCATTTAGCAAGTCAGCAATAATGATGGGACTGTAGCTGGTAGCTTATCCCAAACCACTCTCTTCTGCACTTATGTTCTCTACCTTCTTATTATAATGGGTCCGCAGGCTCAGGACAAGGATCACACATGAGAAGGGACACCGGATTTGTTGTTTGCAGGTACTTATTAATGGATCAAAGGGTTCAAAGTGGTATAGCATTGGAGAAATGGATGAAAAACCCTGCGTAAGCATTGCTTGTTAGAAATAAACAAAGGACCAATGCAAACATGCCAAAATGTGAGCAAGTTTTGAAATTAGATCTGTTTACATTAGATGAGAGTTATGGCTGTAGTTTGACATGAATATTTCATTCCACAATTTTTCCTTAATACATTTTTTTTCCTCCAAAAAGCAAGACCTGTCCAAAATCTCTCCAAAGAGCAAGACCTCTAAATGCCACGTGCAAGAAAATCCTGGGTGAAAACATCCAGAGTAGTAGCCTCCCCCATGAATATAAATATAAGAATCTAACAACTGCTGGGATCCTATGAGAAATAGGCAATACACACAGGTAACACTTACTGTCACTGTCAATGATGAGAAACTTCAGAAGTGAAGAGGATGTATTTATGATATTCCCTGTTCCATGCTTTCTATCTAAAAAATGTCTTGGGTTAGATACCTGGGAGTCCTCATGTGAGCATGCTGCTCAGAGGTTTAAATTTTACTTTCAGTCATTGTCCATTCTTGTTCTCAAGCAGGATGGTAATCCACGGAGCATACAGTGTTTTCAACTCTCTCGCATTCCTG
>NW_009258944.1:2253-47507 GCF_000687185.1 Egretta garzetta
TCGTTCTTTTCCTTACTTGCACCCAAGCGGTGGCTGCAGCTGTGCCTGGGGAAACAATCTGCTAAGGTGGCGGCTGCAAAAGAGCATTGCGCCATGAACAGCTTGGAGAACTGAAACAGCACAGAAACATGCTACCGCACGTTGGCATCTATATATGGAGCCACACCATACCTCATCTGCTGGCACAGCAGCCGCTGATAAAAACATCTGTAGTAAAACCTTTTAGTACTTTGCTTGAAGTTTGGGGGTTTTTTTCTTGGTGATTTCCTGTTGTCTTCCTGCAGACTTCCTCTTTCATCTACTGTGAATTATACGTATGTGGATGCCCTTGCATATGCACATACAAGATAGTATCTTGTTCATACCAAGCCATTGCTTCATATTACCCTCCCTTTCTTCTGACAGTTGTGTGGGACAAAGATGAAGAGATTAAGAAAATGGTTATTGTGGTGAAATAGCAGGATTTGGTAGGTGGGAAAGGCACAAAACCCCCTATACTTGGGTCTACCAAACAGCCTTATTTTTTGCCTTCAGCATCTATGTCCATGTGATAAAGGCCCAAATTAATTTTCCAATCAAATTAAAATAGTCTGTAAAGCCTACACTGCAAGCCATAAAACATAAGGTATGTGTTTAAAAAAACTGAAATGTGATAAAGAACATTAACACAACAGTTCATTTGTTCAACCCCAGTGAATGGGTTTAACTTTTTTAATGTGATGTGTAAAAGTCATGCAATACCTGGAGAAGAAATCATCTGCTTATCTCCGTCTCCCAAATGGTAGGCACTGTGAGTGCCTATTTCTGAAACTGCCCATATAAGCAAATTAGAGTGAGGTGGTACTGACTGACCTGGCAATGTAAGGTGGTTTGCAGAGGAACCTGAGCCTGGTAAGTCAGCTGAACGTCGCGCTGGACCTTTAAAAAGAAAGAGTAGTTTCAGCAGAGATGGATGAAACCATGAAACTGTGAAACCATGGCTGGGCCCCCCAGCCATTTTGTAGTTCTGACACCACCACAAGGTGTTTGTTGTCTTCTTTCTGCCATTTCTTATCCATGGCTTTAGGTGAGGCTAACTGGGAAAGCAGACTCACTTCTGGGACCTTTCCATCTAAAGGAGTCAATATCAAACATAATTTTCTTCTTTTTTATCAGTTACCAGGTTTGGGTGGAGATACCCGAGTTACTGACACTGGAAGCGTCACGTTCTTAAGTTTTGGACCTATGAACTGTTGCCAGGTGTCAGACAGCTTTCCCTTCAGCTACCTCTGTGTCCTCACAGAACTGGCAATTGCCAGTTTTATTGCCTGGCACGGCTCCGAAGGCAGTTACACAGCACTTACCTTGCTTCTGTGGCGGCTCAGCAGGCGGCTGGTATCACTCTGGGAACCACGGGTTGGTAAGGCCTCCAGACATTTATGTCAACTGGCTATACGCGCCAGAGAAAGGGCTCTGATACTCTATTTGCAAGCGGAGGTGAGTCACCCAGATCATGAGATGCCTTTTCCAAACCATCTTTTCTCCCTTCTTGCTTATGTGGCAGTCAGGATTTTTGATTTGAAGACCACAGCTGACTACATCAACACCCTCCATATCTAACAAGAATTGGCAGCTTGGCTTTGTCTTTGCTTGCACTGGACTGGAGGTACATGCAGACTCAAACCAAGCCGGTAAGGTATAAGAATACAAGCAGGTACAGTGGCGAGCTTATTAGATGTTTTTCAGGAAATAAAAACCAGTGAACCTCCCAGAGAGGAAAGGAGTGAATTAAAACTGGAATTTTAGGGAAAAGGGATCGCACGAAGCCTTTCACGCTTGTATTGAACATCTCTAAACTTTACATTCTCCTTAGAGAGAACGGCTTGGTCTCTGCCAGTCTTTACCATGATTTTTTTTCTTTTTTAAGGAGAAGATCAGATAGAAAAACAGCAGTGGTACAGGGAAATTCTGGTGGTTACTTGTGTGGTGTGATTACTACTGCACAGACACTGCCTGAGTCTACCTGTGGAGTAAGATACTTTGTAGAAGGCGGTATGTAGAGATGTAGCTGAAATGCTGTGAAAGGAGGTCTATAAGCAATACACACCTATAAACAAAGCACAGGACACCAGCCATACTTATGATCCAAGTGGCACAGAGAAAAAAAAATCACAGGAGCAAGTGTTTCAGTGGGCATGAGTGTGATGTGCTGTTGTTGGTTTAGATGCTCTTATGGGCTGTGATTTCAGTCAAAAGAGAAAAGGGGAAAGGTGAGGTTGATGCATCTAATCCCCAAACAGGTAGAGATTTACCACAGGGTTCTTAGAAAAGCTATTTGAATTCTCTACCTCAATTTCCCCGTCTTTAGAAATTAGGTAATGCCACTAAGGCCTCCTCACAGGGGCAAGCGGTGAGCAATGACTGCTGTCCACGCAATGTTCCCACTACACTTAAAAAAAAAGTTGATTATTACTAGTACTGTGTGGGGAGCTGGATGCTGGAAAGCAAACGGCAAGTGTCATGCCTGGATCACATGTTGAAAGCATCAGAACAAAATGAGCCCTTCTACAACTTTAATTCAAATGGAGCGGAGACCTCATTGGTTTTATTTGGTAATAGGATGAACATACATGGACTCAGTCACAGAAAAACTGGAATGTTGAAAAATGTTTTATACATTTAGAGACCACAAGCCTCTTCTTTCAAGTAAGGAACTAACAATAAATACATATTGTTTAACATTATTCTCAGAACAGTTGAGAATACTTGGCATTATATGGCATCATTCATTTCAGTTTTGCATTTTTTTTTCCTTGTGAATCTTAACGAACCAAATAGGTTTTAATTACCCTAACCCCCAGTCCCAGGAGCAAACTTGTGTTGAGTTTTGCTTTCAGCAAAACTATTTTAACGTGTTTTCTATCCACTGGTGCAAAATAGCATCACAACCTGCCTCTTTCTTCCTTAAAAAATGTTAGAGAGCAGGTGTCTGTCATTTATTTTAGTTCAGTTCAGGAAAGACATCTCCGTTCGCGGTTCTGCTAATATAAACATACTCTAAAGTTTATGTTCAACTTCATACATAGAATTCCCTGCAGAATGCCAGCTGAGAAAAGGTTATTTTACAAGACCAAGATCCTTGAATTTGGTTAATTTCCCCTTATCCTTCCTTCCTATGGGTTTAATGTTTCTTAACTTTATTTAGGCCCTGTCACTGTAGGCAGTGAATAACCACAAAGGCAGTGAAATCTACCGTCACAGATAAGCCACAGTGTCCACCCTTCCTCCCTGCTGAAGGTAGTCGGTGTGCTAGGGTATGACTTTGATTGAACTGCCTACAAGAAGTCGCGTCATCAGAATGAAGAGAGATACATAGTCTTATTTAAACACACGTGGTGGAAGCAGCTCCTACCACAGCAAAGGAAGACGGCACTACCCTGATGCATTGGCTTTACACAGACTGCCCTGCGCGTGATTAGCTGTGTATGTTTCGGTTATTTAGTCTTTGGCCCCAGATGCTGCGGTGGGACCAGCAGGACTTTGCATGCAACTTCCTTTGATTTCAGTGCAACTAAAAGAGTGATCGGGCCCTAGGTGTTATTTTGCTCTAAGCTGATGTTGCAAATGCAATGGCTTTTGTCTATCGGGGAAGAAGGGGGAGGAGAAAAGGGAAGGGAAATATTCCTGTGAGAATCTGGGCCTGTAGACAACCAGAAGGTCCGGTAAAAACCCAACCAGAACCCTACAATAAAAATAGCAAATATTTAAAAAAATTGCATATAAAAGTGTATAAAAATATCATCCAAGCAAGAAGAAAAGGAAAATGCTCACTCTGTCATACTACTGCTAGGTTTTATCACTAGAAAACCCCGATGGCCATAAGTAATTTTGTTTGATAGATGCACTCCTACAACCACCGGCAGAGACAACAGGATTACGTATATTCCTCCTACCACTGGATAGCTTCTAACACCAGGGTGTTATGAGTACAGAGCAGTCGATACATATGCACTTGGAGGAAATGGAAAGAATACAAGATGCCAAAAATGTGCTGTGAGGCTTGTGAGCGAGTGTGTCGTGCGCTTAGGTACGAGGGTAAATAAATTCACTAAAACTGAGCTTCAGGTCCTCAGCCAGCTTGCCTGGAAGTAGCTCCATTTTCTTCTACCTGGTGGTCAAGTCACCAGAGCAGGGATGCCTGAAGACAGGCATGTGTCCCAGTCCTGCTTGGGTACAGATCAGGACCCTCTCTGCTTGCCGTGGATCAAAAGGGACATTGCAGCAACGAGAAGGCAGTCTCAGCAAGTGGAAATGCACGGCCAGCATTTCATTTTAACAGAAAATAATGGCATTGGCAGTGGTCACCTGCCCTGCTCCTGCTTGGATCACAGTAATCAGACAGGGAAAGGGTTGTCTGGGATCACAAAACTTGTCTGTCTGGGGAAGCAGGGGGAGCACCACATTAGGATGCACACCTGACACTAAACTGAGACTGGAGCTGACCTGCTCATCTTGTGGGTAACACAAGTGGGAAAAACCTCTGTACCCCCTTTGAAGGGAGCTGAATTTATGCCTTAAAATGTGAAAGCATGGATTTTTCCCTCCTTTCTACCTAGCCAGCACTGATTCCCACTCTGCATGGAGTCAGTGCTGCAGGGCTCTTTCTCGTCCTCAGCCAGCGCGTTCCTGCTTTTGAGTGCTGATGTTCAGACACCATGCCAGCACAGCTCTGAGATCAGCACCGGTTCAACACATGCGAAAGCACAGGATCACTCTGTTGTTTTTAATTATTGGGTGATGTGATGGATTAAAAAAAACAGTAAGAGAAAAGGACTTGATTATGCTGTCATTTACTGACTATAAATGGTTAACATACTGTATAGATCATCAGAGGATTATAAAATGAAATGTGAGGAAAAAGGAGCCAGTAAGAAATATTTAAGACCACCTCACACCTCCTAGAGACAGACTCGATTTTTCTAGTTGAAGCAAAAAAAAGTACCGTCTTTGTCAGGTTCCATCATTTCTAATTTTAATATATTATTGTGCTTTTTAATCAAAAGCCACATTTGCGACCCACTGTAGAATTTGTGAGGACAAACAGCGGAAGCATTCGACTTTAGCTAGGTGAGCTCCTGGACCTTCTGATTACAAAGCAGCACACCACTATCAGCTAGTTTGAAATATTTTTGCTCCCAGACTGAGCTTCTAAGACTTTGCAAGTACATATGCAAATATTTGCATATTCAAAGAGTAGTTTGCAAAAACACCACCATATACCATTCTTCTCTGGCATAACCAATTACATTTTGGAAAGTTTCTCTCTAACCACAAAACTTATGCTTGAAAAAGGAAACATCAAGGTAAAGTAATTTGCCTTTGTTCACCCATGAGGAACCAGGCTCCCAAATTCCAGATTCATTCTGATGCTAAATGAACTACTGTATTAATACATAGTGTGTTTACACCAGCTGGAGCTATACAAAAGGCTGCACTTTTAGATAAGCATCAGTCTGCCTAGGTTGATGATTGACTACTCTGAAATGTGTTTTCGGTCTACAACTGCAAAATTTCTTTTTTTAATCCACCACCTATTTTATCATCAGCCAAAAAAAAAGTTGGCTTCTGCCATCTATCTTTTTTCTCAAACATGGAAAACGTTAGTGACATCCATCACTTTTTTATAATTAAACATAGAAATCTGACCATATAACTTTGAAAAAAAAATATCATGTAATTTGTAAGGAAAGCTGGTTGACTTATTTTGAGAAGGTGCATCACAGGTTTTTACATTTAAAAAAATTAATTTAAAAAAATAAACAAATCCCTTCTTTCACGTGTGAACACTTCCTACATGTTGTCACAGAAATGCACAGTTTAAATCACTGATTGAGTACAGCCCAGAGAACTGTCACCCTTCGAGCCATTTAAATAATGAACAGGCTAAAAACATATTGCCTGCTTTTCTTTTTTTTTTTAAATTATAGTGCCTGCAGGAGTTCAAGCACTACACCACCATGAGTCAAAGTCTGCTAATTCCCTGAACACCAGTCCCAGCTAAAGGAAAATACACTAATAGGGATACTTGCAATGGTATCCCTCCCTGTTTTAAGGGGGTAAAGTGCCTGGATTCTCCCTCTCAAAGTTCCACAACAGTTTCTGGGAAGCAGAAGATGCCTGGTGCTTTTCCAGAAAAGCAGAGCTTTCCAAGAGCACCAGCTATCCCTGTGCAGAGGCAGAAGAGTGCCATTGTTGTCACACTGCTTCCCAGCCTGTGCTGCCCTCCATAAGAAGCACTCTGGCACCAGAAGACCCCTTTGTGCCTATGGGTGGGTGCTCCCAAATAGTTCTGTAGACTTTGAGCATGAAGCCAACGGTTTGGGCCCTATATCTGCAGAATTTCTGGCTTATTCATTGCTTGTATACTCTTACTGAGGATGGAAAAAGAAGGCAAAATGAAAACATCATTTCTATACATCTGCGGAAAGTTAGGTAAGGATGTAAAAACAGAAATCCTTTCTCACTCTTTACAAACGTAGGTCATTAGTTGATGAACACCTAATCCTCTCCACTTTTTTTTTTTTTTTCCTTTTGCGGAATAAAATAAGAGAAAGCAGTTCTGTAACATTTTTTTTATTTTTATTATTTTTTTACACAATTGCACAGTGGCTGATCTCTAGTTTAACTGGGAGGTGTCTAAACATACCATTCCTTGGCTCACAATGCACTAGCACAACGCTGCAGAGTGTTCCAGGGAGGTGGGGGAGCAGAGTAGGGGAATGTAGGTGTGATCCTGGGAGGGGACCCCATGACAGATGCTTTCATCTGGCCTAGTTTCTTTGTAGGATTTAAATTTCTAGATTTCACTTTCACTTCACGGATTTCCAAGCTAATAGATTTCATGGGGATTTTTTTTTAACATGACAACAAAAAGTTCTAAAAAATGCTAATAATCCACTGTAGCACTCAAGTGATTTTAAAAGAGCAGAAGAATGTTAGAGCTAGCTCTGCCTGCCTGTATATTGCAGAACATTTTGCTGCACACTTGTGTGCCGAGATCAGAAACTTTGTCTATGGCCTGTCTTCTGGAATGGCAGCTCTGATCTGCAGTCCCCAAGAGACAGTAAATCCACCACTTCCCTTATTAGCTCCTGCCTGTGGTAAATAACTCTAACAACCGAGGAAAAACATTTTCCAGTCTGATTTCACACCTTTGTGCCAGTGCATGAGAAACAAGAACTGACCAGCCGTGAATTAAGCAGTCTGGCTTTGCTGTCTGAAAGAAGTCACTCCCAGAAAGAAAGAAAATATATATCAGAAGCAAATGAAGGAAAATATTTAGGTTTTTATTATTATTATTATTCTACTGTGCATAATCTAAGGCATCTTTAGTCACTGTACATTAGGTAAGGGTAACTTAAAAAATATTGACTAAATTATCCTGCACCTCTGACCAAACACTTGGTGAGGGTACATTCCCTCTGACTTCAGGGAGAAGTCTGACTAAGCAGGGACTGAGTCACCACTGCAGTATTTAGTTCTGCGTTATTGGTATTTCATCAGTGTGCCTTCAAAGAGCCTGAAAGTCATATTCTACCACTTCTATTGGGGCTGTACGCTGATGCGGGGCAGGGGGGGAAGGTGGTAAAGTGCTACCTGGTGACACAGCCCTCCGCCTCATGGAGTGAGTGTGCTCGGTGCTGCCTGCGGGGCCGCTGTCCTCCCAGCACCCCGCTTTCCTCACAAAATCTACCCCAGAGCTACCATTGAACCAGGAGCTCACAAATGGGAACACTACGTGCCCTTATATTTATTTTATTTGAATGAGTTGATTCAGTGAAGCCAACTGTGAGTTCTAAGAACTGCAAGGGTTATTTTTTACTTCTTCCTTCTGAAAACATGATTGAAGTGCAACCTTTTCACAGCATGAACCTAATCTAAATCTCTGGCTTTAAACAAACTCAAACTCTGGTATCAAAAAAAAAGAACTCGAAATGTCTCTAGCCTCAATAATCAAAATCCCAGATACAAACACTCCTGAGTGAGAAGGTATTCATGTTTAAATGTGGATTTAGGCTGAGCTCACTGCTGTGATTTTTGCTAGTGTCGCGGGAAGCTTGTCCCTGTACATGCACAGTTTAAGCAGGAACAAAGACCCAAGCTCTAATATAGGCTGGTGGTGAAGTCCTGTGCTTTTGAACATGAAAAGGAAACACCAAAGATTTACCTTCCTAAGCCAATGTTTTGCATGTTCTCTACACAACAAAGAGCCATGACAGCAGTCTGATTCCTTGTAAAATACATACACGACTAACACAGCAAGACCTCATCCTGAACAAAAAGGAGTTAGGCAAAAAACAGCCACATATGTATGTACGTGTCTTGATTTCCACGTAGACAGGTAAAACTACTGGATCCTTACCAAGATCCCAAGCCAGAAGAGCACTTACATACACGTTCAACATTTTTCATACAAAGACACCTTCCTGAATCAAGGAAGGCCTGAGCGAGTTAGTTTTTTAACATTTCTTCTTTAAAATGGGCCAAAATGATGGCTACTTTCCATGTGTCAAATGCCACTGGATGACAGTTGTATCCACTGACTCCAGCAGTGTATTTAGGACACACTTTTTCATTTTGGTTTTGTCTGTCTGTACTTCTCCAGCAATGTTTTTCCTTTTCTTTGGCCTGTCCATTCAGTCAGTGATGAAAGAAAGACCACAGAGATGAAAGTAAGAATTGATCCGTGTGATTCCCTGCTGCCCTTCTTCTCTTAGATCTTCAGGTCAGACAAAGAGTGGTTACTAGTAGCCCATGAACAAATGTGGGAAACAGCTCATTATCTATAATCACAAGTTAAGGCAGGCACATCAAGCAGTACATTAGTGCATGCTCTCAGAGTCTGACAACAAAATTTGCCCCAAGGGAATATCGCTTTCATTGATTATTCCTTTCCTATGACTAACTGCAACAACAGAACAAAATCAAGGGTTGAGTGAGTCTGCCTGCTGTTTAGAAACAAAACCATTTTGCTATTATTGCATCATCTAGGAAAGACATCATATCCTAACAAATGGTCAAATGACTCTACAAATTCACCATTCTTATTAATAAAATCTTCTACGGCAGGTAAAACTCATGTCAAATTCTGTCTACCAGCAACTGGAAAAGACTCTCAGGGAAAAGAGTAAAAGTGAAGTATTATAAATTTTTTTTTTTTATATATTCTTTTGCATCATCCTAATGTTGGTTTCACAAACTGAGGCATAGCAAGGGACAATACCGGCTTTTGAAGATGGCTCTCACCTATTTGCTTGACCTGTCCAGAAAAATTGAACCATTTACATCAGGAAATCACCACTTGTTTTTTTTTAACGAAAAACTTCCCAAAACAACAAAAAATGCACACATACACAAACAAACAAACAAGCAAAAATAAAACTGACCCAAAAAAACAAGGCCCCCACCCTAGAACCCAGAGTCATTAGCTGTGAAGTAGCCAGTGGGAGGAGGAGTGTTTTGAAAGTTGTTTAACGCCTTCCCCAGAAACTGGTCTTTGCAGAAGGAGGAGGAGAACAGGAATGAAGAAGCTCAGCTAAAATGATGAAAGAAATTTGCAGTCTCTTTTTTTATATATTTTTACTCTTCCACATCTGGAAAAAAAAAAGAAAAAGAAAAGTGTCAAATGCTGCCTTTCTCCCCTTTGTCCAAGGAGCAGGTAATCTGGGAAAGAAAAAGAAGGGCATCAGTTTAGACAGCCTCATGTCCTCCAAACAGTGCAGCTTTGCTCAACTGTTGAAATGCTGCAAGGTGAGGCGCACCAAAGCAATACCTCTTATAGGCTTGACTGGAAATATTCTTCTGCCATACACAAAGTGAGATCCATTGCTCTCTGGCTAATCCAGTGGGAATTCAACCTTTGGCATCAATGGGGACTTGTAATAGAATCCAGCGTGCTTAGATCAAGAGATCCCATTAGGTTTCTTTGCTGTAGGGCGCTCTGATCACCCTTGCTCACTAGCTCTTCCAGTAACTTTTTGCTCACGAAAGCAACAATGTTATACGTGTGGTTTGAGGTGAAGAAGAGAAAATGTTCTGCACACAAAAGGGAACTACCTTTTAAAAGCCCCTTTCTCCCAAAGAGCTTGCAATGGAAAGCACAGCCTTATGTATGGATAAGTGCTTGAGATGTAACAAAATATGTGCATTTTATGATCTGCTTGACTCCTCTGTCAAATATTTATAATCCCTTGGCCTCAAAATTAGGCTATATTTGACTAATATTATCCACACATAACTGTTTTCTATGCAGTTATTCCACAAGTGAATCTTCAAAATGAACAGCTCTCCTTAAGGGGGAAATGTAGTCAAGAAAGCTTTTTCCTTATTTCTAGCAAAAGAGGACAGTTTCTAACAAAAGAACCCTCCTCATACCCTCCTCTAGAAATACTCTGGAAAAGCTTCAAACAGGAACATGAGTATTTTACTCTATATTAGCCGTCCCACCCAGTTACCTGAATGTGCCTGGCACTCTGCTTAGCTACTGTTATTCTGGCAATGCTTATGGCAGCAGAGTTTGAAAGTGCATTTGAAAGGGTCTCTCAACCAAGGAGATGCAGCCCAAGGAGAGACGAATTTATCTGTAAGGCTGTGCATGCCTCAGAAGTTATGATTTCATCAGAATCTCCTTGGGTCCTTTCAGAAAACCAGTTTCTTTCGCTTTCAGTAATATATTGCCTTTTTTTTTTTTAAGTAGCATTTGTGCAAAGTAAAAAAAGGACTGGCAAAACAAAGATCTAAGGCTTTGCTGCTGGATCACGTTATCTCTGATGAATGTATAGCAGTGGCTGCACAGATCTGTTAGTGAGTTGGTATCATTTTCTTCTACTGTGTAGTTAGCAGGGGCACTTTTCCTTTCAGGATGGTCCCCTGTAAGTTGCTACAATATCTTGCTCATTGATGCAATTCTAAGACACTGTTGTAAAGAATTAGGCTCTCAGCATTTCATTGGATTTCTTTAGACTGAACTGTCACATTCCCAGCACTATCGACACCATAATCTACTATGGGCAATAGTAACAGCCATAAGAATAGTACTACACTTCCTTGATGCCTCCTATCTAAAAAGTTCAGCCTGATTTACTGTCATTAGCAGGATCATAACAATCCTGTGAGCTGTATCACTAGCCACATTTTAAAGAGAAAATACTGACCCAGAAGGAAAGGTAAGCATTTGGGACACATCCATTAACTGGACTAAATGACATCTTTGAGTAGTCATACCCGAATCTCTTAAATGATTTGCTGAACCACACCAGAAATCTGAAACGGAGCTCAGAGTACCACCCAACATGATCTCTGCTTCCTATGCCATCCATACTCACAAGGCTTTTAACCCCTCCCATCCCTGTTAGTGAAACAAGGGAAAATGCAATGTTTTTTCCAGACTCTAGAAGTTCCCTGCGGAGAACTGACTCATATATTGCTTTTTGCTTCTGTTAGACACATCATCAGCTCCAGTGAGAACATTCCAGTACAGCATTTGCTTTAAATCGTTTTTCTACTTGGTGGAGCAGATGTGTTGGTTTCCTAGCTGAATTTCCCTTTGGATACAATATAGCTTCCCTACAACTATCTTAACCTTGGGTGTGATTCAGCCTCTTTCTCATTACAGCACAATAGATCCAGCGCAAATATTAGTACGTTATCAACAGAGGTAATTGAAAGAGGAAAAAGAATGAATATACAGTGCTCGGTACACAGGAAGACTTCAAGTAGTTCACTTGGCATATATTGAATTTCATTATCTGAAATAGCTGATGAGTTTATATTGTTTGTCAAGGTTGAGCATTGGCCCTCCCCTTGATCACTAATGCAAATACCAGTGACTCCTACAGCTCTTCATGTGATACCAGCACCCACTGCAAGGAGATCAAGTCCATTTCTGCTATCAGCTTGCAGTTTATATTAAGGCATTTTTAACTTGTGCTCGCTGGACTACGTATATATATATTTACTATGTTACTACATAGAAAATATAACTTCAGTCTGATGTACTGAGGTAAAAATGCACTGCAGTTTGTCTTTTCCTTCACATAGAATTACTCAGCGGACGACTGTATCCATACAGCAAAGAAGCTGGCTGTCAGTTTTGCACAGTGATTAATTTCACACATTTGCCTCTCTTTTTGTGATAAAACAAATGCTTTGCAGTCCAAGGCCTTACAAGAACCACCCGTCTTAACAGGCGGCATTTATTATGCCTGTCTAATGCAAACTTTCACAATCTGCTGCCCAGTTGGAGAACAGGAACAGAGCCCCAGAGGCATTCAGACTGAGGTGAGAGTTTAGACTGACTCAAAAACTACACCTGTTCTGCAATGACTCACTCTTCTCACTCAGCGTAAATCACAGGCGCGACACTGGTTGTACCAACTGGAAGTGGAGAGCTGACCTCTCCCAGCACCGCTTCTGAAGGTGGCCACTTCTGCCACTCCAGCCAAATGCCTGCCCTTTCTCTCCATCCCTTCCTCCTCAGCTGCCGAAAGCACAGCGCAGCCTGGAGAGGGTTCAGGACACCTCCCTGTAGCCTCCAGTGCTGGGCCAGGCTGCCAGGACAAGACTGAGCCCTATGGTTTTCAAATTGCATTTAAAAGAAAACTCTGCTATTTTCTCTCCTAAGAAATAAATGCTGAACGCAGACTGCCAGACAGCGTGATGTGCAGTAAGGATTTCATGGGCAGGTTTTCTGTCACAGACTACTTAGCTTGCTTGGCAGTCCCTGTCGATGAGAAGTGTTTGTGAGGTTATTGCCTGGTCTCTGTTTCTTCTGCTCAAACACGCATTCCTTCAGCATTATAACCATACTTAATTATGAAGGAAGTGCAAGATGACACCACAATTACCCAGAATTACACTCAGATTTTCTTTCTAAGCAGCCTGTGGTAACCTTGCCGTTCACTTGTGAAAAAGTCGTGCTTAGCATGAACAAATCTCGTCGGCTTGGCACACTGCATAAGCACTTGTACAGGATGGGAGAACACCACCACACCACCAAATAATGTTGCCCTTGAGGTACTACAACCCCAAGATATTTTTGAGTTAGACTTCTAATACGCAGAAAAAGCAAAAGAAGCGAGCCTCAGTTAACGATATTCATTCAAGTACATCCCTTATTGAGCTCCCTATGGCAATGCCTTTTCCTGCCTTTATGATGTTGTATGATAAAGATATCAGCCAAAACAAATCAGCATACAGTTACACTAAAATTAACATTTTTGTATTTTGTATATTTTTTTCTTGAAAATTTAGGGGAAAAAATTGAATCCTACTGGTTTTCTCATGTCTATTAAAATCAGATTCTCTTGTCACATCCCAATAACCACATGTGTAACAGAGTCTGCCAGTGTTACATACTAACATAAACAGCAGGTATCAAAAGGGTTGCACTTGAAGGAAAGTTGAATACACAAAGTTTATGCACGACTCTTTAGCCTGAAAAGGGAAAGTTGCGGGGAGAATTAATAAAAGGTAAACAAAATTAGGAGTGGCACCAAGAATGTGAATAGGGAACAGTTTCTTGCAGTCCAAGAAGGGGGTTAATCAAATGAAATTATCAAGCAGTAAATTTGAAACCAATAAAAAGATGTGATTTTTCGCGTAATGCCCAAGTAAATTTTGAACTGCGTTGCCTCAGTGCCCAGTACACGAGAGCACCAGGGTTCTAAAGATAATTAGACAAAGTAATGGAAGAAAAATCCATCAGAGGCTATTCAAGTCAGAGATTTGACCTCTGCCTCAGCTCTCTGGAAGACAGGTGTAGGGGGGAGGCACTGCTCTGGTTTTGTTCTTTGTTCATTAACATCTCTGCTGTGAAATGTTGTCAGGTAGGTGATGGAGAGCTAAAGGCACTTTTGGTCTGACCCAGCATGGTTATTCAGGTGTTCCTAGGGAAGTCGACATGGTGTTTGAAAGAAGCTTCCACCCTCACTTACTAAAAGTGTTAGGCTATTCAGGATAAAACTATTCAAAACTCTGCTCTCTCCCAGCACCCATCCAGGCACTGGGTGAAATGACAACAGATATGACAAATTGCTGTATGGTAATTGATATCATAAAACGATTACTACTGATGCAGTGCACAATGAGGGGAAAAATAATCTGAGTAAATGTGTCTCAGATAACCCATAATCCAAATACAAATGATGGAAGTATTTGCAGCTGGTGGGGCAAGTCGCTAAATCTGTCACTTTTAATTCCTTTTGTGCCCTCAATCAGTATCTTGCAGGAGTGACCGCTTAATTTTGTAAGCTTATTCCCAAAAGCCTGGGTATTTCTTGTTTTTCCTGAGTGCTAAAGTGTGCTCAGTCATAACCTGTCCCCATCTGAAAAGCACTGTTAAAGCTACACCTAGCACTCAGAATAACAGGAAGATGTCAAAGATCTCAGTGCTCAGTTCTCAGCACTGGATGATCCTGCATCCTATTAAAGCCATTTGGAAAGCATTTTCAAAGGAAATTAAGACCACAAAGAAATGAATTCTGCGTATTTATGCTATTCTCTTGCTTCTGTTGCACCAGAGATGAATGAGGCCTATGAAACAAAGTTCAGAAGATCAGTGAAAAAAAGAAGAAATATGTGTTATAAGCTAATTAATCTCCATTATCTGTCTTTTTAATGGATGAGAAATTTTAGAGTGATTATATTTTCAAAAGAAAATAGAACGTTACTCGAAGGTGCCTGCATCCTGTTTAAAGCAAGGGAAAACAAGAATAAATGCTGTTGGGAAAAAGTTTTGAATACTTGTTTTGTAACTGAATTTAAATACCATCATTCTAATTTAGCAGACCACCCAAGTGCTTAACATTCATTTTGTTAGGAGGAGAAATGACATTAGAAGGTGTTCTGATTTCTGAGCTTTGGCACATAGTTATCCCTAAATCATTCATGACGTCAAACAATTTCTAGTCCTGTTCACACTGATGTTGGGTTTTACGTTTGCTTGACAGCTTGTATTACACTTGACCTGAGATCACATCAGTGATGGAAGAAAGAGATTAGCTTTGGTTTAATATATGTTGTTTGCTTACCAGCACATTATGGAAATACATAACAGCAGAGAAAAACACAATGAATATATTGGCAAAGTTTGGTTACACTAAATAACATTTAAGCTTCCTGAGTAAAGCATGTATGAAAGAAATTAGACATTTATTATGCAAAGCGACCTAAAGGAATAAGTGCGAAGGCTTATTCTATATTTGATAATCAAACATAATTCAAAGCTCTGAACATGTTTGGGGTAAAAACTAGATCATGGTTTTCATAAAGAGCTGTTCTGTCGTGGATGGAAATGAAAACCCCAGTGCTTTTCAAGGCACAAGAGGGATAAGTTGCTATAGGCAGAAGAATAATCAAAGCCAACAAAGTTTTCAGCCAAATATATGAATCAGAATTTTGTAATTAGCACTGGGCAAATAATTGCTTCTCTTATGGAGTGACTAAACTGAAAAATTAGGATAATACTTAGCTCTGGGTCAGACACAAGTAATTGCTTACTTTCTCTCATAGCAAAAACGATTGTTGGGGAGTGGGTTTTTTTGGTGGGAGGTGGGTGGAGAGGAAATGAAAGATCAAGCTGAGCTTTTAATCTAACTCAAACAAAACTTATTTTTACCATTTACTTAAAGCTGGCAAAAAATGTGAAACATCACTTCAAAGCAAAATTTCTCATTTGGATTTTTTTCAGTCCCTCTTCAGTTTTTGATGATCACTTGTTTTGAATTAGACTTAAATTCCTAAATACTCTAGCCTGATTCAAAATAGCACTTTTCAACTAAAATCACTTGCTGGTTTTCTTCTTCTACATTTATTATTGCCTCCAAGTCCCAGGTTTTGACATCAAGAATAGCAAAGCAGCAGTCTAGAAGCAGAGAAAAGAATGAACTGTCTAGTGATGGACTGATTAATAGTAATAAGTAGTAAAGATTACTATTACGGTATGAGTTTCAGAAAATGAACCTGTAAATTGACTCTCTCTTCTCTTTGTCCAGCTTCTGTGGACTGAATGGTACAGAACTGCAGCCTGAGCAGCCTGAAGGAACTGATGTCCCTTTGCCTCTGCCCCCAGGGAGAGACCAGACAGCAGGTCCAGCACACAAAGCAAAGGGTGAGAAGGTACCCACCAAGCACCCAGCCGACAGTTTGTAGAGTGCAGTCATTACATTTGGATTCCCATACAGTTGACATGGATTTCTTCCTTCTTAAACCTTTTACTTAATCTACCTTGTCAGAGTCCCCATCTAGTAAGATAGCTATACCTGGCATGCTCAAATTGGAAGCTAGTTGATCCATCGGGAAGGAGCTAAAGGTCACCGACGTCTTTCAAGAAGCCATTTCATATTATTCTTCCATTTCAGTCACTCCCTTCAGACATGATCTTGTTTCTCTTTCAGGGCTACGTGTTGCACAGGGAAACAGAAGCCTGACTGTCAGTGTTTTGAACATAAATTCATGGAGGGGGAGAGCAAGGAGGACTTTCCGCTTGCTGAAGCAGAGAATTTCTATACAACAATGCACAGACAAATTATCCTACATGGGGTAAGGAGGACTATAACAGAAGCAAAGCCACAGCTCCACTCCCTGACTGGTGCTATAAAATGGCTGATGGTGCAAAATCAAGGAGGAATTTCCACAATGTACTGTGTAAGTTACACATTCCTCCATGTTTCCAGGACCACGGATACTGCCCCTGAGGAGCTGCTATCTCTGAGCAGAACTATATTTACAGGACCTAAGGCAACCTGAAAAAATGTTCCCCATAAAGTTAAGTACTCAAAAAACCCATTGAAGTACCTACAGTGAATGTTTTTTCACCATGCATCTGGAAGGAATATTCCAAATATTCACTTAAATCTGAAATCAAGCCAAATGCTATTCCTAATTTTAAAACTTGTCACATATATCTGTGACTTCATGTAAAGTAGAAAAAAAAAGCAATCAAGCATCTTAAGTACTTTTTAACTACCTGGCATGGCCTGAGTGAAGGAAAAGAGGCTAAAAAAGAGATACATGAAAGTCTCAAAGGAAAACCAGGTGCTTTCCATAAGATTTACACACACACTCACAAAACAGCCAAGCTGCAAAATCATCTGCATAATTATACAAGGTACCTTTCTACATATTCCCCATATTCTCATCAAGCATGCGTGCCATAGTGAAGTATGTTCCCGAGGTCAGGATGGGATGATAACAATGTATTTTGCATTTAGCTTCAAAGATCACATCACATCAAGTTCATCTTCTATTTGATATTAAAACTGCATAAAAGCTTCTTCAGAGTACATCCCTCTATGCAAATTCCAGCTTGCCTCAGGTGCCACTTCCCAAATTAGACACACTCATTTTTTTAAAAAGAGCACAAAAAGGATTTTTAAAAGCACAGAAGCTTTTTCCCCCTCCAGTTATCCTATATTGCGCTATTATGGAGCAATTGTTCAGCAGAGATAAGTTATGGTGAAATATGTGGTTTCAAGCAAGCTTTTCCAGAAGATACCCGTACAACGCTTTCCAATTTTTAACTTGGGGCAATAACCTCTAATGTAATTCAAATAACAGGCCATAAAAAGAAGTAAGAAAAGGAAGGAAATTGTCTTTAGAAGTAGTCTTAGACTACCGTAATTCCAATTTGCCACTGCTGCTGGATTCTGACATATAATATCAAGAGCACTATCAAGCAGCAAGGAGGAATCCAATGTGTTTGCCTTACAAACTGAAATGGGCTTTTTGCTTCCAACAATAATTGAGAAATCAGCCTATCTTTTGGAATAGAAATAGAAATGGCACCATTATTTATATGACCTGAAATTTACCTTTCTACCTCTCTCAAGATGATACAGACAAATATTGTTCATTTACATGCTTCAGTAAGCTCTTTAAAAAGACCATTGGTGTTACGCAGATTACACGATCAGGGTTTTCTCAGAAGCCTACTTAGTGTCCATTGCTATGTAGTGGTCTTGGCTAGGTCAACACACACGAAAACCATATCTGCAGGTGGCTGCAAAGACGGACAACTCCTAAATGGTTGAACAGCTTTGCAAGAAGCTGCATTGTCCTTAAATGAAGCTGTGAAGAGTTTTTTTAATTCAACTATGTCTGGGGTAATCGTAGAGCCATCATCATGGCTCCTTCACACCGCCATGTTCCTACACCAAAGGCATTCTCAGATAACATTCTGTGCCAGCTACTCTGCCACTTGATTTCTGGGGACAATTGGGACAGTTGAGCCCCTGTACTTTACCTTTATAATCAGAGAATTTTCCACTTGCTGATCAAGGAATATTTGTACAGAAAAATTAAGACCAAAAGCCAGCTTTACATGTTGGCATGGGCAACATATAGAACATATAGGAAGGGCTCTTAACTACTGTGAAACAACAATATAGCTTAACAAAATCAAAATAAAGCAAGCTAAAAACTCAATTTCTGGTAAGCCTGTTATGAACTCTTCATAGACTCTGTATATTTAAAAGGCTACATACAGTATTAGATAAGATTAGATTATGTTACATGTTGTTGCACTGCATAGAGGAATGTATTATTGAAACTATGACCTGCCAAAACACAGGGTTACGATTTGACCACGAGGTGGGAGCATTGCTCGTCACATATAACCAGGGCACATTAGGCTTTCTCTATATGTACTAGCTGCTCAAGATACAAATATCTCTTATATTTCTGTGCTATAACCTGCAAACCGTGCATGTTACTACTAGAATAATAAGTTCCCAGGACAAACACAAACCCCCAACTTTTTCCTTGTCTGTAATTGCTAGCTGAAAAAGAATATTTGAATAAGCTGTGTTTTGGTCCCTGGAACAAAGAGTTGCACTGAAAACTTTGTATCGATGCTGCAGAATCTTTTCCCAGCAGGAAAAAATAAGGAGGTGGTAGAGGTAATCTGTGAAAGTGGTCATGGGGAGGAATAATTTTCTCATTTGTTGTCAGTTTTGTGAGCAGAAAAAAACTGCAAAAAAAGAAAGTTTGTGAATGTAGATAAAAATTATTTCCATGTGACTGCTTACAATTTTCCATTCAAAGTGTTGAAAGCAACTATTTCACATGGGAAAATCAGGTTTTCCAAAATGTTTTAATAATGTTCTATCCCACAGGAAACATCTGATGAACTACTTGTGCTGATGATGTTTTTGATGGGGCCATGTCTTTATGTGGGAAATGGCAGCCCTGTATCTCTTTTCTTGGAACTGAAGAAAAGGGAAATATTGAGTAACAAGCAGTATCTCCCACAGAAAAAAGCTAATAATATGAAGATTAGATTAACATGAGAAGGAGACTAACCTATGTTCAAGAGACTTACACAGGATTTTGAAGCAGTTAAGACCAAAATCTAAGACAACAGCTTACGTAGCCATCCTCAAGCTAACTTTAAAGTAGTTGGCTTTGGTACGGATAGACTCAGTCATATGAAGCTCTGGCTAGATGCATATGTAGGTTCTTACTGTCTCAGTGACCATGATCCCTGTTTCTGGAGACATACCCACTTAATTATTTTTGGGTAGCTTCAAGGTAACCCTGACACAGAAGCTACATTTCATACATGTGACTACAGTACAGACATACAGCTTCAATGTCTTCATGTCCACATGGGATAGTTATTCTATGTGTCCCTGGCTGCTTGGTTCCCCATGTAGAAGGACAAATATGCTAGAAACATTTTGGCATGTATGTATTCCAATAACAAGATATTATAATCATTTCCTTTGTATATGCTTAGAAAGCAACTTGGACACAGATTCTGCAAAGATTTATGCAACATACATTCTATGGCTTTCTTCTCTGGGTGCAGGATCCCTGCACAGTAGGACAGGGCAGCAGACTGACCTAAGTGGGGTGCAGGGCTCTAGCTGATGCTAATGGGTGGTGGCGAGAAAGCTGAAGCCCTCATGGTAAATCTGCACAAATGGGCACCTGTTTAATACAAATACAGCCCAGCTACAGACTGAACAGAGGCTGTAAAATCCAAGGACCCTTGACCCTGCAAAAAGACCAGGCTGAGTTTCACCCACCAGCAAACTACATGTGGTAAGTGCATTATAGCTGTAACCTCAATCTTCCTAGCTCTCCTGCTTAATCTTTTTTTTTCCAGCATGTGAAAGACCATGTACTGGCATGTGAGAAAGCATATGTTCGGGTAAACATTTCAGTGGTCTGCAAACAGCTATGTATTATCCATGGATAATGTTCCTTTCTCCACATCCCTCATATGGCTGGTAAGGAGATTTGCTCTGGAGTGAGTAATGGACAGAACAGGTTGTGCAGTATTTGTCAAAAGAGAAGCGCACTCTAGCACTTTCCTTTCTAAAGCACACCATTCGTAATTTTTCTCCTGATTTCTATCCATGAGATCATTAGCTATAACCTGTCTTTACAGCCCTGAATGAAAAACATTCAGCCTACAAATTTTCCTTGCATGGTTACAGCTGCTTATTAACTGTAATCAGCTGGTCCCATGGTACTGGTCTTTTCCCTAAGGGGATGAACAGAACATTTTCTTACAGGAGAACAAATAGACATTAAAAAACTAATACTACACAAAGACTTGCAACTTGCAAGGAACTAAATTCACACCCTCACTCTTCAGGTCAGCATGAAACATTCACTCCTTGGTCCACCAGCCCAACTAAATAGGTGCCCCTAATCTTTCTGAGATCTTGAGAGTGCGGGCCTTCAAACGTAACCTGCTCCTCAGAGTTAGGGATTCCTGGGTCTAGTCTCTTGGCTGGGCTGATGCTCCTGAGTCCTTCTAAAGAAGCCCCAGTCTTTCTGCGTCCACCTGGTCCTGTCAGGGCTGCAGCCTTCCAGCACAACCACTCCTCAGCCGTTGCCCACTGCAGTGGGGAGAGTAACCATTCTGTCCATTAATTCTTCTGGGGCCTTGATAGTTACATACAGCACTGCATACATTCATGAACATCTAAAGAGTTATTTGAGTTATTTCTTACTTGAGCTAATTGTTATTTGAGTATTTGTGCTTAATTTCTGCATGATGGCAGAAAGAGTTGTGAATGGTACTTGTTCAAGACTGTTTTCCTGACAGACAGTTAACTCAAGTGTGTAAATAATATGACCCCTTAACAAAGTAATTGAATATTCCTAAACAATTGTTGCTAAGGGGCCTCTTTAAAAAAGGTACATATTTATGTGTCTGAAATTAATACATGCTTCTAGATGAATTTTTCTACATTTTTAATTGAGGTATCACATTTTCTTCTTATTTATCACTTTGCTAAAGCAACAGGAATTTAAAGTAATTTCTTAAAAGGAAGCAATAAAAGAAAACATAGTATCATTCTAAACTGCAGTATTTACTATGAGGCTGTCTTTCTTGACCAAAAAACCAAAGTACTGTATTATTTTCATTTAGGAATAGCTGTGTTTCAGTGGATTTCACCAAGACATACACAAAGAAAATGTTAGCTCTAACATTTGTATCCATTTATTTTGCTACCTAATACTTCAGCAATCACTTTGGGGGCAACACGGGTTCAGATACTATCTCAGAGCCCTGTGGTATGCAGCTGAAAAGGTGCAAAACTGTAAACATACCATAGAGCTTACAGCTTGTTTTCCACTTTGCTGAGGCTACTAAAACCTCTGTGGACCCCTACACTAGGCTCGGACTCATTTGAAATTATTCCTAGATGCCCAAGAAACCATCCTATGGCTTGGGATTGCTTCAGTTCCACAATGTTTCAGCAACATCCCTTTTATATAGTATCCTTAATAGGACCTCTATGCTGATGTGCTCACTCCTGCTTGTTTCCCAGACCTGTGGTTTGACAGCACTTGGCAAATTCCCCCTCAGACAATTAAGTCAAGAAAGCTTTGTGTTTGTATTGGTGTAGTATAACATGCAATCATGAAAAACAGGGACACCTTGTGCAGGGTTTTTCTTAGTTCTGTTTTTTGCATCTCCCATGAAGCCTGTCCTAACAGAGAGCAGAATACAGCCCAAAGGAAGTCAGAAGGATAGAACCTCACAAATCCGCGTTTTCTATTAAGCAACTCTAATAATCCAGGCTTTTTCTTGCAGGCACTGCACAAAAATTGATGGATAAGGCTTACCAACAGAACAACTAAGTGGTGCTAGGCATTATGTGAAAGAGATGATTTTCCCCCAGAATGCCGCAATGGCTTTTGTCAAGTCTAATGACTGTTTCTGTTAAGTCTGTTTGCGGTTACCACACAATTTTTTGGGTTTAGGATAAACTGTGCATGTTTAGGAAACAATAGATTGCATATAAAAATGGGTGACAAAATGTAATACAATGTTGTCCTTACCATCTGTTTTCTTTGATTCATCCCCCACACTAGACTGATCTTTTTTGTCCAACTTATTGTCTTCCTTTAATTCACCTAGAAAGAAGCAATGAGAAACACTGTAAGCATTTTAATGCAGACTGCAGTTTATCAATGCCTGTAACTCAATCAAATTGCAACATCCAGAGATGTTCCTTAGGAGAAAAGGTCTGAATTCACAAGGAACTGGATTAACACATGTTCACAGAATATAGCACCAGGCAAAATTTACCCAACTCCTACAGAAAATCAAGCTTTACAATCTACTTTAAAATTTATTCTAATTGTTAGCACCCTTTTAAGTGCACATGCAAACTCATACTCCCTCTGGTTGTATGTAGGCCATCAAAAATCTGAGCACAACCTTCATTTCAAAATCAGGACTCTGAAACATTTGTGCTTTTAAAGGACTAAGACCCTGTAAAACTTCATCATAAGTCTTCTGCATTAAAGAACCACTTTCGATATCCCACACAGTCCTATATAATTTCGTCTTACTTTCTATTACTGGTTTCCTTTATCCACAGATTCATTTGGGTTGGTCCTTTGATGATGGTACCAGAGAACAAACAATCATCCCAGCTTGAGAGTCTCTATAGCAAACCAGGTAAGCAAGGCCTTTGACAGACCAATGGTTGATGCAGAATGAAAACGGCAGCTTGAGCTGGGGTGTATTTTATGAAGCCAGGAAGGTCAACCAGAGTCATTCCCATTTTCTGTCCTTTATTAGTCATACAGCAGACCACATCAGACCTTCCCAGACCACCCCTTCATTGAATGAGAATGCCAAATGCAAGATCAAATGAAAAGTAACTTATAGGGAGAGCTCTAGCAGAACAGGGCTCTTTCAGCTGCAGTGTCCAAACAGCAGCAAAGAAGGTGTCCTTCCTTCAGGTGGCCAGAGAAGCAACAGCAGCCTGCCCAGATGGGAGCAGGCAGCTTGTCCTTTCCGCCCAGAGGAGTAGTAGTGAACTTGTCCCCCACACCTCAACAAAAAAAGCTGTAAATCCTCACTTCGGAATTTTGTATATGTGAGGTTGTTACAGGGCTGTATTAAAGTAATGCTTATTCCACTTGTATTACTATTTTTGTTCCTCAGCCTCTAGATCAAGATTATAGGTATTAT
Source organism: Egretta garzetta (assembly GCF_000687185.1). Taxonomy (NCBI): domain Eukaryota; kingdom Metazoa; phylum Chordata; class Aves; order Pelecaniformes; family Ardeidae; genus Egretta; species Egretta garzetta. Next base: position 25,739 of record NW_009258944.1, read on the forward strand.
GCGTAAAGAGCATCTGGTCTGCCTTCAAAATAGTCATGGCCAGTGGATACTTATTTTTGGAACAGCTCAAAAAAAGAGAAATTGTAGAGAGGCAAAGTCTCCCTCTTTCACATCATGCACTAATCACAAGAGTATTTGTTATTCTTGGATGACAGAGGATTGATCTCTTTTTCCAATTAAGTTTCATCATAGTATAAAAGAGGAATGGTTTTCAAATCTTAAAATATTTAACAAGATGGGAAAAACATGTCCTGTTCAGTTCTCATTCAGAGCCAAAACTTTTCATGTTTTTCTTCCTAAGTTCACTGTGTGGGTGAGAGAAAAATGAAAGCAAGATGATACAGGACAAGCAGCAACCTTCTCTGCTGATCACACTGCCACTGACTTGGGCTCCTTGAACAGACAAGTATGAGCAGGTCCAAGCAGGGTTGAAGTGTCTGCTTGATGAAGGTGGCCTCTGAAAGGACACTGTTTTCAGGAAATGAAATGAAAATGTATTTAGCAAAGCACAAAAGTCTGCTCACATTTCCTCCACCATCATATAGCTGATGGCAATGATGAGCTAACAATAAGCTAAGAATTTGACCATTGCATAAAGAAGTTGCTTGACCCTAAGTGTGGGCAGGAAAAGATGATGAACACTCACACATACGTTATTTCAGTTTGATTTCTCTGAGAAAGCACGCGGGCAGCGAGTGACAGAGAGACTTCAAACTCATCTGACAACACAATTTCTGAACTTTCATTGAATATAACTTACTATGAATAGGGGACTTTTGAGTATTGTAATATCTATCCTGCCATACTGCCAGCAGCAGAGCAGAACGATGATCATAATCACCTTTTTGAAAGGGATTACAAAGGCAGAGAAATAATAAGGCAAATACTTTACGATGAGATATTAACATATAAACGTAAAGGAAGCTGTGGTGAACCCAGAGATATGAATGTTAAGATTTCATCAGTCTCTAAAGACTCTGCAGTGATTGTACCTCATAAAGGCCTTTTCCCATAAATTAAGGAGCAGAATTTCTTTTCCTGAGGAAGACACTAATTTTCAGAAATCATTGTAATTCCTTTCAAAGCATTTTTGACACCTGCAGCAGAGAGACATTGCAGAAAAAGGTACTGTCAAAATCACTAGAGCACACTTAACCCCCGTATTGTTAGAAGCATGTAAAACAAAGGATTTCAGAAGAAAAGTCTGATGCAGTCTAACTGGGATTTCATATGCCCCCAACCTTTTTGTCTCCTTAGGGGACCTATTTCTATTCACCTGCGTAACACTGTCTGAAGAAAAATCCCATATGTAACAGAGCATGACAGCTTGGATCCCCATAGTCCTTCCCAATCTAAAAAAAATCCTAATGATGAACGGTCACTGGGAAAGGCCAGCAGCAAAGTCAAATCCGTACTAATCATATCAGGAATGTTTTAAACAGAATCTCTGCCTCTGCTGCCATCTAAACTCACTGCCTGAGCCTGGGCCTTTCCAAGACTGTATGCTCACTCAGGCCTTTTCTGAAAGGATGCTTCTGAGTCTAAGATTTTTACTGCTTTCAGACTGACTGATACTAGCCAAGTCTGTGAGAAGTCACATGTGGCTGTACTGCCATTTTTTGGTAGTGGATTCAGGGAGCAGGAGCTGGGGGGGGGAAGAGACTGATCTGTTCTCATGGGTCTAACAAATTGTTTTTAATGTTTAATGCAATTTTCAAACATTTTTTCCATCTTTTTGGGTGCAAAATGTGATTCTTATCTTAACTCAGTTCTATAGCAAATTAAAACACTGGAATAAAATTTCTGACAAAAAAAAATCTCCCACAAAAGGCTTGTGACTGCCCTAATAAAAAAAACTGAGCAAAGGAAGGATAAATAAAGTAACTCTTAAAAACAGAGAGGGGGGAAAAATCCTCTGTCACAAAACATATTTATATCTGAGACTTAGTTCAAAGATACCTTTAGCGGGCCCTAAAAAGAGGTTATAAGCCAACTTTAGCTTCTCTTCTGTCAGTTACCCAATCAATGAAGCTGTTCATTGAACCAAGAATTCTTGTTTCAGCTTTTAAGTGTGTATCATAACAGGCTGCTTCATTTCCATGAGAAAAGTAATTTTTTCCTTTCCTCCAAAAATGCCCAAGCAGGTATGATGGACCCCTTCTTTTATGGAAGAACGCTGCTTGGGAGTTAATTTACAGATTCCAGTTCCTGTATGCAGGTGGTTATGCCAACATCCAAAAAGAGGCGCTGGGCCCAGGACATCCTTTTTCAGGACATCAGGTGCCCCCATCACTGGGGTGACATACTAATTGGGTTTAGGGCTGGATTCACGTTTCAGTGGATGGAGTGAACTCACCATTCTGGACATGCTGTTCCACTGCATGATGAGATTCTGTTCCCTTATCTGTCCTAGGTGCATTTTTCCCTTGAGAGGCTTCGTGTTTGTTCACCCCAGTTTGCCGAGTCCCATTAACATGATTCTTACTGGAATCTGTGCTTTTGTTTTCCCCAGGATTTGGTTCTTTGCTGTTCTCTGTCTTTGCTGCTGTGGCATCTTCAGCTGGCTTCTTCTCATCCTTTTCATCTGTTTTCTTTTCATCTGTTCCCTGATGAGCATTTTCCTCTGCTTCTTTCTTAGCTTTTTCTTCTGCATCCTCAGCAAAGAGAGAAGCAACACGAGGAAAGAAATCATGATTATCAGTCAATTTGACAAGAATGATACAACTCACACGTCTAAATCTACTTCAGCTTTTTACATGCAAACAGCTTTTACTTAGATAAATGTAGGAATTGACTTGACAAGGGAAAAAGAGCACAGGAGAACATTTAAGAAAGTATTCTGAAAAAAACACCCCATGTTGGCATAACTGTGTATTATGTGCACATCCTTTTTTTACCGTATAAGGTTCACCTTTGAAAATGCGGTCCCCAAAATTCTTAAGAGGCAAATTAAAAAGAGATATTATCTATTGAAGGCTGTAAGGGTGCCAAGGTTAGTTTCATTTTTGACACACAACAATCAGTCAAACAACATTCAGTTTGTCTCATACCATACCATGTAACTCTAAGCACATAAAAAGTCTTGGTTCTTTGATATCTACTTTTTTTCCTTCTTGTTCCAGGTTGCTTCCAATGCCAGTTTCCTAATCTCTTCCCTTCCACGTGCTGTTATCCTTTCTTTATGGCTCTGTCCTTTCTTGGCAGACTAATATATTGCTACTAGTACTTGCCCTTCCATCCCAAAAAATCTTACAGTGAATCACAAATACACAAAGGTATAAGTTCAAAAGTGAGTGTTGAACAACAGCAGCATCTCAAAATACTTCATTCAGAAAAAAAAAAAAATCACAGAGAAGCCAATTGTCCCCATTGAAGATACCGCTCTTGTGCTTATCCAAACCTTGGGTCCTGATGCAACACTTACTTATAATACAGGTTTCAATTACTTTGGCTACGGGTGTTGACACCACTACATTTCTAGACCAGGTCGGGTACAGCACACTCCCACAGAGTCAGCTTCAAAGGCTCTCTGTGGCTTCCCGCAACACACTGGAAAGCAGGACACAACCGCAGTCCCTCAGCGCAGTCCTCAAGCTAATAAACCCGTCTGGACACACATAGACTCTGGGCAGACACTCCATGATTTTCTCCCTCTTCTCCATGATCAATAGAGAATTAATTGGGAAAAACAGCTGAGTAGCTCAACACACACTCAGTTTGGAACCTGTAAGCTTATGCAGCTTCCAAGTGTATCTACACCCATACTGAGTCTAAGCATTCAGATGTGACTGCCCTATGCCTATATACAAGATTTCTGGGTCTGCAATATCCCGGCCCACCCATCACCTCATCATGGACAACCAATTGCACTTTAATTGTGATAGGGATCATAAATAGATGTATCTCCTGGTTTCTGAGACACTGTGTAAGCTGATGATCAGATGAACGGATCCTACAAGACACTGAATAAAGTCTACCTTGGTCCTATGGAAGCATTCTTGACACCTATAGGGAAGATGTTTTGTTCCTTACAGGAGCAGGGTCTTGGCCAGTGAGTAAAAATTAAAAAAAAAATTCTAAGTGTCTTGTCAAATACTTCTTATGAATGAATCAGAACCAGTTTTGAGAAAAACGTACCAATGGGATACAAGAGAGAAAGGGAGAAAGCTGTCTTTACAAGAAATGCCAATCTATATTTCTTTGCCAGCAGCTAACTAAAGTTAATTAATTTATAAATTAATAAATTATGGCTCACATGAAAATATAATTAAATCAGATATGATCCTCCCTCACTTTATTAATCATTCCTGAAATCTATGGTAGCTTCCATAGATAGCTCAGCTATGCATGCTGATATTTTCCCTGGAGTCTCATGGTATACAGAAGGTTTCCTCTCGTTTGGGGATCTGCAAAAAATGCTGCATTTTGCACCTGAACCACGGGAGAGAGATTTGGCTCAGGAGACTGGGGCTTGCTACAGCACCACTGGACGAGTGCCTCTTGTCAAAATCAGTGTCAGAAAATACTTTACCTAAATGGTGCTTTGCGCATCGGGGTGTTTGTTTATTCAAGTTTTTAATTTGTAGTCATTTAATTATGATCCTTTAAGCAAAAAGAGATCAGTAATAAACCCACTTACTTTGCCCACACAGCCTGAGAAATTTTCTATAAATACCACACTCAGGATAAAAACAGCTCACTGATGCTTCTAGGGACAATGCCATTACCAAAGGAATACAGTATTCTGCAAATTATTTAATAATAGTAATAGTAATAATAATAAAATGTGGGTTTCCTTCCCTTCTGATCCCCAGTTGCTATTTGTTGTCGATCAACACTTAAATGCTTTATCTGTCTTCTCTTAATAATTCTTATTTTACTGGCAGAACATCTTGATGCATTGCAAGACACTGGTTTGACGGGGGTCAGCAATTTAAAGTCCTGCTGTGCGGCAGGCCCTGCTGCATATGGCTAAGACGGGCAAGGCAGATGGAGGGGGGTGCAGAAACGTGCTGCGAGGCAGGAGCAAGACAGCAGCTGAGCAAAGGTTTTGATGTGAGGGCTCTGGAGTCCAAAACCAGTTCCTTAGTCCCCAGCCCATACGAAGGTATGCTGAGCCATACATTTGTATAAATCTTTCAGGGTAAAAAAAAAAAAAGCATGCTTGTAACGCTACATGCACCCAAACCCACAGAAATTATGGGAAAGTTAATGAATTCAGATGACCAGAAGCTGAGACTGATTTCTGAATATTTGACCCATAAACCAGGGCCCTGATCCAAGTTATTGGTGATGAATTTTGGCAAAACCATTAAGTAAATCAACTATTCAGGGCTAAAGCTTGTCAGAAAGATAAAGATGAAATGACCTACTCAACGGCTCCCATGCCTAATAATGCAGACTGGTGAGCTCTCTGCTTTCAAGTAATCCATTAATTCTTCCATAGACTACCCTCAGGAGCTGCCAGAAGGATTTTTTTATGAGGCAATTAAAAATAAAAAATTTTGCTCTCCAGCTAAAGTATTAATAATCAAACACTTATCATCAGGATACTCTGTAAAGAATGGATATGAAATACTGCATCAATACATACTACCAGTAGCAGCATTAGTTAAGCAATGCGTGCACATCCACTTGAATCATAACTTGACATTTACATGTGCATATTTAGAAAAAAGTCTTTATGCAAAGCAGTCACTGCAAGTGGGTACAAAGCACATTTAAAAGTTAAATAGCCAGAATCTATTATGATCTACTCTATATATTTGTTTTAGATAAAATGTAAGACGTTTTATTTATTTCCCCATGGGCCTCTCTTGCATATTGGATTTTTGTCTAGTAGATCCTTAGTAGACAAGCAAATGTGTGTGGTACATGTTAAAACAAAATCCTCAAAACTAGTTAACTGTATTGGCTTCATTCACTCAACACTCCTATACTGTGAGACACTGACCATGTTAAATGCTTTGATTTTTTGGTTAGCTTTAATTTGTTTGGTCCACAAAGAACCATGAAATAGTAAATACCAATTAAAAAAAAAAAAAAGCTAAAAAAGCCACTGGCAAATAAGCAGGTTATTAATTATATTTTTGTTTTCATTTTCATGGAATGCCTAGAAAGGCTTTTCCTGAATGGGAAGTTTTTATCACAAAGGAAAATTTAATTTGAATAATAATGAATGCTTTCCTGCACCTTTCGACAGGCCTTTCAGTTGGAGAGGAACAACCTGCTCTAGCAAATAGGAGAACTATGCCAAATCTCCCATCAGCCCTGAAGCCAAGGCCACGTAATACATTAAAATTGAACTCCTTCCATTTACATAAAATACAACAACTCCATTAAATAAGGGTTTGAGTAACAAGTGTTAAGCTCAGAGAAGAAATTGTATCACAGTTTCATGAAGAAAAAAAAAATTAGTTGGTGATACATTCCTCCTTTTTTGGTTCCAAAGCTGGTCTAAATCACCCCAGGGCTCAAGGAGACCTTGGGCAACCATCCAGACCCAGGAGGCAAGGGGCAGTTATACCTAAGTCATTCTCAACAGATGGCTCTCATTAGTTCCAAAAGTTCTCCAACAAGAGAGATTTGCCAATGTCTAACCTATTATCAGGTTATAATCACCTGCCAATTTTTTCTCCTCTTAACAGCCCAGGGTATTTGAATAGAAAAGTAGTTCCCTTGTTTTGCAGCTGCAGTGCTCTTCAGAGAAGCAGCTATAAACAACAGTTATCGTCATTTGCATTGCTGTACTCTATATTGTCTGCAACCAGTCCATATGCTTCCTGAACTGCACTGGCCAAAACTGGACACAGCACTGCTGTGGGGGCCTTGTTACTGCTGGAAAGATGGGAAGAATGCCAGAGGAGCCTGGGAGCAAGGTCTGTTTTGGGGTTTTTTCAATAGCATGACAATATTGAGCTCTGGTCAACTTGCAACCAACACAGCCCTCATTTTCTTCTGCAATTTTTTCAGTCTCTCCCAGATTGATGACACCATGAGCACTTGTAGCATAGTTCCCAATTCATTATCCAAGTCATCACTGGAAATATAAAACCAGCTGTGAATCCAGAATATCCTGCTCTGCTCCCCTGAACTATCATCCATACCTCTTTCAATCTTAAGAGCGAACAATTGATAACCTACCTCTACAAATGCTATTCCAGCTATTTTCGCACCCACCCTGAGTCTGACTCATGACTTTAGGGGACCTCCCTTAAAATCATTCTTTTTTCCTCCCATTGTCCACATCCTCTTCATTATGTACACTTACACCACGTAAAAAAACTAGAAGGCACAGATGAGTCACAATATTCCTATCTTTCTGAATTCAGTGTAGGTTGTTGACCTTGAAAAGCAGATTCTTTCAAACTAATAGTGCTTACTTGGAGAATAATTTAATTGAAGAAGAGCTTGAAGAATAGGTCAAAACGGTCAAAAGAATTTTTATTCTTTCACTAAGAAGTCTGGCTGTTACCTTTGGTGGCTTGTGCTTTCCATTTCTCCCGGTTCTGCTGCACCACCTCAGTCCAGGTGGTTTTAAAACATTTGAAGTCCACAGTGAGTATGGAGCAGTTGAGTGAGGCACTTCCTTCGGACCCAGTGCTCTTGACACTTGATCTTTTAACTTCGGAGGGACTAATGCTATTCAGACTGGGACACAAGATCACAAAATACAGAAGAAATCAGTATCCCATACACCCAAATGCAGCTAAGAAGAAATAATGACTGTAAGTCTAGATAATAAGAGTCAACCAGGAAAGCCAAAAACTAAGCTTGAATCCCTCATCCTCCCTTCCCTCCCCTCCACCCCAGGGCAACAATGTTAAAGCAACAGCACAACCTGAGCCAGTATTAGAGACAAAGGGCAGCTTTTACCTGCTTTTTTTTGTGTTCATAGTCCCTAAGAAACAGAATCTCTCAAAGTGTTGCCATTACCTTTGCTGTGCATCTTCATTCCCTAAATACTCAGTGGAGAGTCAGATAATTCTAGAAATCAAGTATGTCAAAGGAGCCTCCTAAAATTCACCAGTGGGAGCCATTAGGCACAGGACAGGAGGCCAACCTTTGTGCAGGGTTTGGCGATCTCAGCTGAGGCTGAAATCAGGCACTCATTTCAGTTACAGACCCTACAGTTGTCTTTTAAGGATGGACACTTCATTGCAGACATTTTAATAAAGACAGCAAGATAACTGGCTTGGAAAGATATTCGTGCTCGCTCTTCGTATAACAGCCCAAGAGTAAGGAATTAACTTGGGAGAGGGAATCCTGACTTGGTAGCCCTACTCTAGGGAGCACTAGCCACGTCGCATTTGAATGCCAAGACATGCCCTGACCATGAAACTATTAAAAGAGTAGTTTCTCTACAACAGCAGAGCAGGTTGAATGGGCCAAGACTCCTCACACCAGGTGAATTCTGGTGGTACTTCACATGTTTGTATACCCGAAATACTGTTGCTAAAGTGTGCTTATACTTTCCAGTCCTCTTTTGTATTTCAATCCTATTTATACTTCTAGACATGAAGAAATTAGTACCTCCCAATGACTCCCTCTACCTTCTCTTTGATTAGTGACTGATAGAGCACTAAAATTTACCTGATTGCATGGCTACAACCATTTGTGCTCACTGCCTTTGGAGGCATGGCTCAGGTTCATGCCAGCCTCCCTCTTTGCCCTCCCTGGGCTGGAGTTTCCCTTCAACAAAGTCACATCACAAGGTGAGCTGCAGTGTGGCAATGCGGATACGGGGCTTTAAGCTACATGGAAGACATATACCATGGCGGGGGGGAGGAAACCAGGGGAGTTGGACTCAAGGGCAGCATGTGCAGAGTGAAGGGAGAGGGTTCATAGTTATTCACCTGGAACGCCTGAACCCAGACATGCCAGAGCGGGAAGCTTCATCGATGAGTGGAGTAACAATCTTCTCGGTCATGTCAGTCAGCACAGTAAAAGTGGGTTCCACAATGAAATCAATGAAACCTGAGCAGAAACACAAGCAGAGTCAAGCAGTCAAGAGGAGGATTTATGTGGAGTCACTGCTTCAGTGATCACAGACAACCACACTGTAAAAGACAGAGTAAAAAAATTATACCTTGAAAGAGGGATAGGCAAATGATAGAAAGGGAAAATGGCGTTATACATTAATCCCTGACCCAAGAGCCTGGATATAGCATGCAATAAAAGGTACCTACTTAAACACTGGAAAGAAACTGGCAAATCAGAACATAAACAGATGCATCAGAACTTGTTTTATAAGAGGAGAATGATATTTAAGCCAAATTCCTAGCAGATTTGGATAAAACCCAGTTTCAAACATGAACTCTCTAAATGCAGAAAATTAACATAACAGTAATAATACTGGTAAGCTTTGCTGGTGTGGAGTCACACACAAACCTCCCTTACTGCGCATCAGTGGGTTGCTGTGAATATTCTCTCCTCAGTGCTCGGCCAGCTTGTCCTTGTTGAAAAAAAAATAAATCATAGGTCTCACTCACCCCCCCCACCCCCATTTTTAATATAGGGAAAGGAAAAAAATAAAGGGCCAAATAATTTCTACTTTAGCATACAGTTTGGCAGAGATGAATACGGCTCTGATCTGAATGTTGGGAAGGGCAGACTGAAGAGCCCTGTGGCCATGCACTTATGAGATGAAGGAAAATCCAAGTTCATGGAAAAAAAAGTGAGAGTGAGGAGCTTATAGTACCTTACACCTTCCCCTGAATTCTCACCTGGGCCATATTTCTTATGTTCATTTTGGCACTTCACTTAGCAAATTTCTTAGTGTTGCAGGTAGCCAAGAAAACAATGATGTCCTTAATCCCTCCTAAGGCACATGGGGATTCAGGTATTTCCCTATTGTTACAATTGTTAAAGATTTGGCCATTATCAACGATTAATTATACATTCATAATGTTATAATTTCTCTGACTCGGTCATGATATATTTCTGTGACAGACTCTGGCAATTCTAGGTGATAACAGAACAATAAAAGGAGAAGAGACCACATGGGCCAGGCACCTGAATTCACAGATGCTTAGATCCACGTCTTGAGTGCAAAGCAGTTGAGCTTTTCAATCTCCCACCCCTCATTTTCCATTTCCCTCCCCTGTTTTTTGCTAAATTTCTGAAGGGATGGGTAACTAAGTGTATTTTCATGCCTAGCCAAATTAAAAATGTTACTTGCAAGTTCTCAGAATTTCATACTAACATTCTGTAAATCTGGAGAAAATATGCATGCAGTCTTATCTGAACATCTGAGTCATGTGCCTCCATAACACTGAGACATTCTTATCTATAGGAAAAAAGAACTCCCTTCCTCCCAGGGAGTTAATCAGAAATGTATGCAGTATAAAGCCATGACAGGAAATTGTGGGCTAGATCACAACCCAGAAAATCCCAGCAAACTTGATTTTGAAAACACTGGAAATTGTACTGACTGAGAACAGTGTTTACTGTGGCACAGGAATCCTGAGGATAATGAGAACTTGATTTACATATGTGTGTGTGTCTGCCTTTCTGTATGTCTCTTGTATTCCCCTCCACTCAAAAAATTTTTTACCTCTTAATGACCCCATCAGCCTTTATCCAATGTTTCCTGAAGCTGTAATTTTCTTTCTTGCCAGCCAAAGGACAAAAATAAAAGGATGCTGCTACATTTATCAGCTGCAAAAGAGGACAATGACAACAAAGGCTGATGTCCAGTCAAAGAAGCTTCCTACAGCCTGAGACTGACAGAGAAGCTTTAACTCTTGATATTCTTGTTGGGAAATACAAGACTTGGCCTGGTTTTCTTTGCAGTTTGTTTGTCTCCCCCACTCTGATAAGCAGCCTGACTTCTGAATAGGAATCTGTCCTGATTTCTGTACTTCATTGTGGTACAGAAATATTTACCACACTCGTTCAATTGAAGAAGAAAAATGATGATAAATTGGTCATCAGCATTAACATTAATAGGTTTTAAAACCCAGGTTCATTATTTGATATTCAGGGAGGTTTAATTATCAATTTAAACTCTGAACAATTTCTTCATGTTAGATTGGCTCATTTCCATGGAAAAAGTCAGTACTGCAAAACCTTCAGTCTGCATGTGTGAAAATCTTTCGTTAATAAAAATGCTTGCCCATTGTTGTTGAATCTGCAGCAAACCAGCCACTACAAACAAGTTGAGCCTCCAGAACAGGATTTCTAGGCTCTGTCCCCGACAGAACCAAGACCACAATTTTACTTCACAAAGGACAAAGGTTTTTTATTTGTAGGAACTGATGGCTGCTTGGTGTAGATAATAGCACAATTTGGAATTCAATAAAAACTTACTTTTGCAAAGAAATGTAGTAATTACTATTCCAGGGAATGATTTATTAAGACTATTAATCAGGTAAACAAATGACTGGGAACAGATTATTTGCCTGAGAATCTACCCTACAATTTTGAAAGCCTTACCTCAGCAGATAGCCAGAAAATATAGAAGGTTTTGATTTAACAAAGGAGACATTACAGAAAGACACTGCCAATATGAGCAGCAGACTGAGAAATGAAAATTTTATAATGCTAGAAGGCAAGATTTATACAGAGTAGACTATTAATGTCAATGGATTTGTGCAGTTCTAAACTGCACAAATTGAATATAATGACAAATAGCGTATGACTAAATAGGGCTGGCTTTGCACACTGAGGAGTGCCTCTTTTATAAGGTGGAATTGTGTTGTTGGTGGTTTAATTAATCATTAATTGTGCAGTGGCTTGACACAAGGGGCATCCATATAGAAGTCTCTCGGCTCTCCTGGCCTTCCAGAGCAAAGCACAAAAGAGGAGGACAAGGAATTTTGGTTTCCAAGCACACACAACCCTACATAGAGGGACCCTGTGGGAAGCAGAACCACTCTTCCCTGTAAGGAGTGAGGTACGTATCTGAAAGCTGATAGAAGGGATCTGAAAAAGAAGTCTCTACATGAGCTTCCCTCACACCAGACAGAGAGAAGAGAGAGTTTCTCTTCTCCCACAGCACAGCAGTAGGTGTAGGCGGCTCAGGAGTCCTCAACACAGGTTTTAGCTGAGACTGCAGCACTTCAAGTTTGCTGCTGCTTCCCTCCACTGAGCTGCAGACAGAACACAAATGTCCTCAGCAGTTGCACTGTGCTCCATACACATTCCCACTCTTCTGGGTTACCATTGCAGAAGAGTAAATGCTAGAAGTCTGGCAACCAGGCCAGGCTTGCGTAGGCTTTTCAAGTTCAGATTCTTGGCTGAACTGTCTAAACTTCCAAAGCCAGAAAAATATGGGATGGGGTCCCTTGGAGAATGGCTTGCCCAACAGGAACAATGAAATAATTTTAAACAGAAACAGCTCTTAGCCACAGATACGAATCTGAACTTTCCTAGGTTCAGGGATATCTTTGTCTTTGAGAGACAATTTTTTGGTTTGTTTTTCTTTAATACATTCTCTCTCTTTCTGCTTCTGGACTCAATTCCCTCATTTTTAGGGTCTGCATTATCTTTCTTTTGTTATTCCATTTGGCATCCTATTCTCCAAGTCAAGGTTAGATCACATTCTTCAGTCTACTTCATTTGCTTCCTAGGAATAAAAATCCACCCACAAATCCACCTTTTCCATTGTCTTTTTTTGCTCCCAGGCTCCTGAGCCATTCTACTTCACTTAGCCTCTCTTGTTTTCCCACCAGACACCGAGCTTGTTGTCTCATCCTTCTACTTTTTCACTCAATAACTGCAGGAGAGGTAGAGAAAGCACTGTTGGTGAATCCGTAAAAAGATCTTTGTTTCTGAATGGGTGGAGCAGAAAAAGGGTTGCTATTTGCTTGGCTTCAGTGAAAAATATTGGTTGGCTGGAAGCACGGGGCAGGGAAAGGGTGGGAGGAATAAAAGGGAAAAACACACAAAAGGTTTTGCCCAGGTCATAGAAGGGACTGACATTACATTTTCATATCCACCAATGATACTCATATCACAGCACGTTGCTGTGTGCACCTCATCTTCACAGCTCAGAAAACCATGGCATAGTGTCATAACCAGGCACTATAGTCATCTCTGCAGACATGAGAGGTAAATTGGTCACTGCATGGAACCACCACCATAAATTTAATGGCTCCTCAGCTTTGAACTGTTGATCTGGGGAAAATAACGCCATTGTGCTTTATTTCCTCTCTTTAACATAGTTCCAAATGATGAGAGATCACTGCGATCTTAGACCCACAGGGAGGAGTAAGTTTTGCTTTTAAGATGCTACTTTGCATGCACCAAAAGGGACGTACCTATTTGAGACTGAGCAACCATAGTAGACTTGCGATCACACAGTGGAGAGAAAGGAAGCCCTAGTTCTGCTTCTTTGTCACCCTGGAGAAACAAAATTTAGAAGAAATTAGAAAAAGACAAGACACATTGCACTTTGGTATCTTAGGTCATGACTGTAAAACCCTCTCATTTTACTTTCTTTAATTAAGTTTTGATTTTGATTTTGCTGGTTTGTTTTTTTTTTTAACACAAATTGTGGAGAATTTGAGTCTGGCTGGAAAAGTTGTAGCCCAAGCTGAAGTCGGTGAATTAAGCATCTTTATTCCAGTGGATCTTTCCTCAGAGCTTTCCCTGCCTGCTTGGTACTTCTATGCACCAACTAAAAACTCACTTGAGCACAAGAACGCTTCTCACTGCAGTTATCCAGAGAACCCAGCAGAATTTAGTTCTCAGAGCAAACCTTCCAAGAGAAAACATCAGTGTCAGGACTGATTTTTAAGGACTTGCACTTCTTTGCATGTCTTTTTTAGTCTTTCAGGTAAGAAATTCACAGGTCACAGGTGGCCAGATGCAGATTACCTTTTTCTTCCAAAGGAAACAATGACATTGTCAACATTTTACATAAGTGCTTAAGTACAGAAGTCCAAACACGCTTTCCCAGCCCTCAGAACTGAAAGTCCTTTTCTAACATCAGAAGATGGTGCAGAAGATCGAGTGTTATAACCCCATTTTTTTTTCCAGTCTTTCAAGCTGCATATTTTCAAAAAGCCTTTTAACTTGCTTCAGTCACTCTATAACATACTGCTTTATGCTGAGAAGATATATAGGATGACATAGTTGCAATACTCCCCACTGAGCATTCAAATTTAAATAGCCTGTTAACTGTACTATAGAACCAATTCCTTAAATCAGCAGCTCACTTTAACTGTGCTGAACTTCTTGTCAGTGTTCTGACTAATGTCAAATGGAAGCTAAAATAGCCAGAAAACTAATCAGAGAAAAACTTCTGTAGGCATAAGAAGAGCTGAATTCTTCTTCTAACATATATGAAATGGGGGCACAAGCTCTGTTAGAGTTTTGGGTGGAACAAGCAGCAATTGTACTCTTCTATTGCAGAACAATTCTGCTTTATGTTAGGAGTCTGATGTAAAAATATCAGGGTAAAACAGGAACCACACACAGAAGTATTTCCAAGTAACATTCCTTTACTGTGTTTGCTGCATCTCTCAGGAAAAACATGTCTCAATGCCAGCTCTTACCTAATCATCATTCTTCTCGTACTCTTTATGCCTCTTAAAAACCCAAGTGCCTAATTCTCTTTACGAAGGAACTCCTAACTGCCTTTCTGACTGCTCAGAAAGATAGTTGACTTCCAAGCTGTTTGGGCAGCTCCCTCATGGCTAGCTAAAGTGCATTAGTAAAATAAATTAATTCATGCTTTACAGAGATGCTCATCATAGCTGCTGAATGTGAAAAAACAGTATTGTACGCAGAAGCATCATTCACACCTACAGCATGGTTACTTGGTGTAGGAATCACAGAATCATTAAGGTTGGAAAAGACCTCCAAGATCATCAAGTCCAATCGTCAAGCCAACACCACCATGCCTACTAACTCATGTCCCAAAGTGCCACAGCAGCTAGGGAGTCCCTTCAGCCAGGGAGTTTAGCTTTGAGGGCAGTAGGAGAAGCACAGTAATAAGGCAAGGTGGACAGAGCCTCTGGGAGCATCCAAATGGAAAGAGAAATGGGGTGTGTGGTTGGTCTGGACTTTAGCTGCTCTCTGGGAGGCCACCTGCTCCCCTCCCTTTCAGGTTGTCCAGGGTAGTTCTAGGTATCTCAGACGTGTGTATTAGCCAAGCGGCACCTTTGTGGTGAGTACTTCCCTGTTACGGACAGGAATTCACAGCCAGATCTCAGGAGAGCTCAGTTGCCATTTACAAAGGAATATAGCTCAAGGAGGAGGCTGGCTAAAGACCTGCGTGCCAGGGGAGAAAGACCTGTGTCACATCAGAACATACTTGGAAACCAATAGGGCTGATACAGATTAAGTCAAGCTTTATGTCTCTCCAGAGCACATAACAGAAAGGACAGGAGAGAGTCTGCAGGTGAAGACCATACGGAAATAAATACCTAATCTGAGGCCAGCACAGTTTCTTATTACCATGGTCCCCTCTGGCTAGTGGTACTTCTCAGCTTGTGAGAAGAATGTGTGTTGTTCTTCTGCTGTCACATAGGGATGTACTTATTGATCTAGGACTAAATAACTTCAATGAACACAAGTCTATGCTTCATGGTAAGCTTAAGTGTTTTCCTGAAGAGGGATTTAATACTATATCTGAATTTAGAACCAGAATACAAGTTTTATGTAAAGCTTTGTATAAAAGTGGACGCATTTGTCATGCAAAACTAAAGTACAATTTGTTGGCTAAAATTAAATTATTCCTATGCAAGCATAAATAATAATTTTGTCTTCATTACATGTGTAAAATAGATCAAAACTTGGGCTTTTTGTGGTCTCATATCTAGCTAATCTTAATTCCCTTACCAGTCTTTAGGGGACTCAGCAGTGGTGTACTTTAACACATCTAGTATAATTTTGAGCTAGAAAAGCATAAACATGCACAAAGTTTTCCCTAAAATGTATGTGAAAATCATCCTACTTGCATGAGCATCCTGTGTAGCAACACAGAGACAGCTGCAGGTATGATCGATCTGCTTCCACCTAGTTAACACATGCTTGGTTTGAAAAACAAATTAAAGAATTCATTTCAAAGCAAATTCTTGCGATGTCCTTATTAAGAAGGGATTCCCACAATGTCTTTAAAAACAGATGCTATTTAAAGAAATTATTAGAAGTTTAAAAAAATTATTACATATTTTTCTTTTTTTGCATTCAGATTTACTATAAAAAATCAAGTTATTGAACTTTGGAGGGAAATTAAGCACTTAGTTTTCTGCTTAGTTTAGCAATTCAGATTGGTGAAAAGTATCCTAAACACTCCCAATTGCTCTCTTTACTTTTTGTTTTTACTTTTTTTTTTAAGGCAGCTCTTTAAGTGCTTTTAATTCGTCAGTTTGGGAACTTATAGCTACCACACAGAGCGTAGTGATTTGTCTAGATTTGCGGGTCTGTCAACAGGCAGTCCACTGTGAGCTACAAACTAGATCAGTTAACTTCATCTAAAGTAAGGGTAATGCATTTTTCACATCTACCCCAACAATATAATTACAGTTCTATAAAGTACAGCTACCTAAATTTGTTTTCTATGGTTCTACAGATAAGTAGAACGTCAGATATTCTATATTTTGCTAATTTGAAACACGTATTAGCTTCTCAAATTAGAATTTCTACTATGTAGATAAGGTCCATATCTATAGGCAGTGTATCAGACACTAACTTCCCAAGAGGCATAATAGCCAGTGCTATTGGTGCCAGATAAGAAAGCTTCATATCATTTAGGAAATTCTAGAGAAAATCAGAGAAGGAAAAGATCTGTGTTCATATTTTCCTACTTCCTTGCCCAACACTACACTCTCTCTGTGCTGCAGAAATGCAGAAGCATTTCCCTAGCTTTACCTGTCTGAAGAACTCCTCTAGCAGAGACATGGTCCAGCGATGATGGAGATCCCAGGCCTTGGCTGGATGACTGATATCTGCTGTATGCAACAACAGCGATAAGGCTTTTGGCTTGTCAATTCTGAAAATCCAAAGGATCAAAGAAATTAGTTGTCTGTTCTGCAGTGGAGAATGACAAAAAACTCACCTAAGCAGGGAAATAAGGTCATTAGAATCTTTAGCCAGCATATAAATGGAATTATTTCTGTGTTCATAAAATCAGACAACTAGGAATGATTGTCTAATTTCTCCAACATACACTATTCCTGTCGTAACATGGACATTAAAAAGTGCAAAAAGAAACTTTGCTGAGCTCCTTTTCATGCTTGCTTGTCTGCACAAGCAGGCTTGAAGAGCTGCTGTGTTTCTCATTTCAGCTGGGCTGCATTTTATGCAGCTCTAAAGAGAAGTTGGTCCCTGCCATGTTACTGTAGTAATTAGTTCAGATATGATCTCAGGGGCACTGATGAGTCAAGTCTACACAGGAAGTGATAAATGTTTCACTGTTAGAAAACTAGTGTGAGGTCAGAAGGTGATCCTTGTGTTTGGTTTCACAGAACAAAAAAGGCTGGCAATTTCTTAAAACTGTAACCTGAGAGGCTAGCCCAAGAACCCAGTAAATAATGCTTTCTTGGGATGGTTAGTCTTGGTTTTTAATTCCAGCTTTTGACTGTCTGAAATAGCTGGAAGAGTTGTAGCTTCTGAGAGGACCAAGTGTCTAGCCACACTCTGGTCTGATACAGGTATAATTCCATGAGGCTCTGCCAGACCTGTGTCCAGGGTGAAAAAATGACCATCACTCAGAGTTTTCCCCAGTATAAAAGGAATTTTATGGGGAAGAGCTATGGACAAAGTATTACAGCTCCCAGTGGCATACTGGGAAGAAGAAAAGGCCTTCCCCATACAGCTCCATCTGTTATCTTCTAGTCCATCCCTCTGGATCTCAAGTTGTTTTCATCTGTCCTCTGGTTATGGAGCAGGCCCCTTGCAGAGGTGGCAGCTGATACCATCTGCAGAAGGGCAATGCGTAAGTTGTGTTCTGCAGATCTTATAACCTCGAGTCATACTCAAGCTGTAGAGGTCACTCAGCTGGATCACGTCCTTGATGTTACCCTGATGTGCAAAGGGAAGTGCCCAGGGAGGCTTATCCCAACATGGTGACCTTTGCAAGCTTTGGTCCACCAGCACAGAATAGAGATGTGTGTACAGGGGGGTGCCAGTCCACTCGTAAGTGAATTCACTCAAAATTCAACAGCTGAAAGAGAATCAATATGGACATCAGAGAGTGAGGGCCTCTGGAGAGGTGCTTTTGATGTCAAACACAATGGCAAAGCACCAGATGAAATGCAGCTCCTCAGTGCACAGTGTTGCGAAGTGACTCACCCTTCTGGCTGCTGCAAAGCATTCTTCATGGCTTTGATTTGCTGGAAGTGACAGGACATATCGGTGGCCAACACCATCTCAATCACTAGAGCTCTGAATTCCCTTTTGGATGGCATCACAATGGCAGGAGCAAGGAAAGAGAAACACAAAAACAAGCATCAGACACACTCCAGTTTCTTATGTTGTCTATCTGCAAATTACTGACAGTACTTCTGCCTTTGTATGTCACTCTCTCCATGATCCCTCTTTCAGGGACGAGGAAGAGGATGAATGATTTTCTACACAAACACAGGAGTGGGAGGGCTGCAAATTAAGCTAGGTGGTTAATCCTTGCCAAGAGAAGTCCTGGATGTTTTTTGAAGAGTGCATTAGTATTAGTACTCCTTTTTCAATTAAGCACAAACTTCTTAAATTGATTTCTTTCACAGGACATTCTTAGAAGGAAGCAAAAGACTGTTTAAAGCCTCCACATGAATCAGGTGAACTTTTGAACCTGAAGCTCTATCCAAGTGACTAAAACTGTCCAATATCTATGTTGAAAGTTTAGTCACATTATTAAAGGAAAAACAGCATGTTAAAAAAAATGTCTTAATATATGTGATGGATATATGCAGCCAAGACCTTTGAGAACCTGCATTATTTCTCTATTATTCACTCAGACTATTCCTGTACAAATTTTTGTTAAGCAAACTTGTTTAGGATCCAGTTCAAATGCCTTTGAAGATAATATGGGTGTCCTAGAGATTTTAAAATATCAGAACATTCTGATCTAGCACACAATATAAATGTATTTTCTCTCAGTTCAGCTATCCACAGGTTAACAGAGGAAGAACAGCCCAAGGTTAGCATACCAGCTCAGGATTTAGGAGATTCAGAAATGGGTCAGCTTTCATTTAAAAATAAAAGTTACCACTCTTCTTTTCATGAATGTTTCATGAAGGACGTGGTCTATTTTGAGCATGTCTCTTTTGCCTCTGGTGGCTGTGCTCAAGTTCCAGCCCCAGGCCACCACGGTGTAGAGACCCAAGACTGCTGTGCTTACCCGCCCCAGGGGTGGCACGTAACAACTTCCCCCAGCCAGGACTTCTGCACACATGCTAAGATGGCATCAGCTGGCTTCACTCTTCCTCTGGATACCCACCTCCTCCTCCCCACAATCATCACAACCAGTTGCATAGCCAATAGCATTAAAGATTATGATATAGAGGATTAAAATAGACTTATTTTAACTTATTTGGGATTTTTTTTTTTCCCCAGTCCTGGTCAGTTCCCTAGTGTGATTCGATCCCAGCAGCGAAAACATCGCTGTCCATACAAGCAAAGGAGGCAGGAGAGGAGAACCTGAATGCATACAAACAAACTTGTACAAGAAAAGGGTGTGATTATACTGTGGGAACAATTAGTGCTTGGGATTGTTCCTGGGAAACAGCAGACACTTCACTACATCCTCTGGAGTGCAACACCATCGTAACGGTCTGCATGGGATACTTTGTCCATAGCTTATTACAGGAGGAATACAAAAGCAAAGGGCTCAGCTCAGGCAAATGAGTCACTGACTTCAGCGCCAGCACGTACATACGCTCACAAGCACACAAATTCTGGTTTGCCTTTTATAGATGTAAATCTGGAATATGCACATTCTCTGACCTCTGCACATATTTCAGAACACTGTTTCCTCCGAAACAGAGAGGAAAAGTGCTTCAGAGACATTAAAAAAGGAAGCTTTTTAACACTCAAGAGGTCACTTCAAACATCAGGCAGCACAACAGCAGGTGCCTTCAAAAGGCCTGTGGACACAGATCATTTACTGCACAGAGGTAATGCACGAGAGAAAATCTCAAAAGACATACGCTAGAGGGTGATAGGTTTGTGCATTTGTTGCCAGGTCAAGATAAGGCTGAAACACGCTACAGAGCGAATCAAAGACAGATATTTAGCCATTTCTTGGGTTTGCTTCTCAGCCACATTCGAGCCTGGGATACCACAGCTGATCCTTTCTGCTCGGACCAGCGTTACCACTTGTTGCTGCAATTGTCTTCAAAGTCTACACAACACATCATGGTGCTGCCACCTGCACACTGCACAGCACTGCTTTCAGCACAAATCCAAAACACAGACAGTTTTCCTAGACTTCTAGGAAGAAAACTAACTCGATCCCAGCCAAGACCAGCACACCTGCCTAAGCAGCCCCCAGAAACTGTTTGCAAGAGGTGTTTCCACTGAGGTATCACTGGACTATATTTCATGATGATAATAACGCATAAAAGCCTGGTCATGTTCTACATGACACACCTTCAGAGTGATCTGTCTTTCATCGGGGCTAACACCTTTATCTCAGAGGCACGGTCTATAAAAGCATGGCCATGGCAGCACAGGCACAGCAAGCCGTCATCACCATAAAAGCAGAGGAAAAGCAAGTCAACTGAAATAGTTGAATCTCCTTCACCTTTAAGAAGAAAGATTTGGCAATCTCCAAGAAGAATTGAGGTAAGAGAAGAGGCTGCGCTACTTTCCAATGTCCACACATTGCCGTGAAACTGTGCAAAAGTATAGCGCTGAATAGATAGGGTTTATAAATATTATTATTGACATATGGTGAAGAGGCAGGCAAATTCAGCTCTCACTTCCACTGTTACCAGTGGGATTAGAAAGTCGGAGATCCCCTTGGTACTTCTGCAATATCTGCTCCCCCTCCTTTATTCCCCAGGATTCAAAGCCACTTTTCTATTCAGGAAGAACTTCAGGAAGAACCAAAGTTGATTCACTCAAACAGTAATTGTCCCCAGTGATTTAGTCAATAACTTGACTCAAGAAAAAATACCCAACTCCCTAAAAAATAGCTAGCCACAAACTGCACCCAGGAAAAGAAGAAATAAGGCAATCCAATCAAAAAGGAAGGAGGACTACACCCCTACAGCCTACCAGCTGGAGCAAGCTGATACAGGCAAACACAGCCTTGAGTCAATCTCCTCCAGAGAGTCACAGCTGCACTGGGCTAAGGAGTCACAAGCAGGGTCATATCAGAACGTTTCCCAGTAAAGGTAACTTGCCCACCAACTCAGGCCAAGGAAATGTCCTAGACACAATCTGCCCTCTGACCACAAAGAGCTACACCTCTTTTATTCCTGGTCATGTGGCATCATGGCAATATGTATGGTACGGATACAGAAAAGGTGGCCTGAGAGCTCCATCATCCAGAATGCTTTTCATTATGTGACAATGACAGCGCTCGTCAGCACCTCCTCCCCACCTGCACCATCTCTCTCACCTAAAAGCTAGTAACAATCCAAACCAATGACAAACAATCCCCTCAAGATGTGGTCTGCACAGTGGCCTTGACCAAAAACCACAAGCCACAGGGAGAAAGGAAACTATTCAATAGCAGAGAGATGGCACCTTGCAAAGTCAGTATCGCCTTCTGCATCTCTACAAGCCATGAAAACAGAGGACAGGAATGACACAGGAAAAAGAGGCATGCTGGGATCTGCTGTCACCGTGGCAGCACAGGCACAGCAAGCCGTCATCA
>NW_009258945.1:0-550 GCF_000687185.1 Egretta garzetta
CGCTGGTCACCTGCCTCCCTTGCCTGATTTCTTACTCATGAGAATCAAGAGCTCTTCTGCTCTAAGACAAATGTCCTCAAATAGCTGCCAGCTGTACTTTCAGGCTGGGGGCTGACCTGTTGGAAAGCAGCTCTGCTGAGAGGGACCTGGGAGTCCTGGTGGACGACAAGCTGACCATGAGCCAGCAATGTGCCCTTGTTGCCAAGAAGGCCAGTGGTATCCTGGGGTGTATTAAGAGGAGTGTGGCCAGCAGGTCGAGGGAGGTTCTCCTCCCCCTCTACTCTGCCCTGGTGAGACCCCATCTGGAGTACTGTGTCCAGTTCTGGGCTCCCCAGTTCAAGAAAGATGAGGAACTCCTAGAAAGAGTCCAGAGGAGAGCTACTAGGATGATAAAGGGACTGGAGCACCTCCCCTACGAGGAAAGGCTGAGAGAGTTGGGCTTGTTCAGCCTGAAGAAGAGAAGACTGAGAGGGGACCTTATCAACACATACAAATATCTTAAGGGCGGAAGTCATGAGGATGGAAGCAGTCTGTTTGCAGTGGTGTCCAG
>NW_009258945.1:718-2239 GCF_000687185.1 Egretta garzetta
GCCCGCCTGGATGAAGTCCTGTGTAGAATGCTCTAGGAGAGCCTGCTTTAGCAGGGGGGTTGGACTAGATGATCTCCCGAGGTCCCTTCCAACCCTTGCGATTCTGTGATTCTGTGATACTCTGCTCCTTTATGCTACCAGACTCTGTTCCAGGTCCTGGGACAGGTTTTTGCTCAAAGCCTCTTTCCAGGTGCTGATAAACTTCAGGGTTTGTTCTGTATCCAAAAGATACAGGCTTGTTCTGTATCCAAAAGATAAATTCAACTCAAAAAAGTGGGACACATGAACACACTTTCATTTTTTCCAGCAGAAAGTTCATGCTTCAGCTAGAGAGAACCAAAATTCAAGGCGTACTACAAGCTCTTAGGGATGCCAACACAGCAACTTCAGCATGAACAAAAGTGGCCTGAGCCCCCAAGAGAGAAAAAAAAAAACCCACAAATGTGAGCAAACAGCCTGAAATACTCCTGCCCCCTGAGAAGAATAAATCCAGCAAATGGGAGAGCTGGCAGGGTTCATCTCTGAGCACAGGCAACAAATGGCCCCTCAGTTTGCGAGCTGGCTGCCAGCAGCACTGCCATGCTAGAAAGCAGGGGGCAGCAGATCCAGCCCCATCAGAAACTTGAAGTGCTTTTCTGCCAGCAAATTGGAGCTGGATATGAGGAGAGGTCCAGGGCAAGCTCCCAGCTCCTTGTATAGCCTGCCTGACTGTCCCCTTGGTTCAGGGAGAAGGGCCAGGGAGACCAAAGCATCCAGGAAATCTGATTTCTGCTCCAGGATGGATCAGATATATCACACCAGGATAGGAAAGAAACAGAAATGAGAGAACTGCCATGGCCTGGGCTTTGCAGAGGGCTCACCTGAGCTTCTCAGGGCTGTTGGCATCACCTCACACCCTCCAGCAGCAAGCAGAGGTCACCAAGTTGGGCAGCAGGAGCTGCCTCTGTCAGTGTCTCCCAAGGGTGGCAGCTCACCACATCTCAGGCCAGCTGATCATTCCTCCAAGATGAAATTGCCTTTAGCCAACGCTGCTTTCCATGGCTTGTGCACCCCACCAAACCCATCAGTGCTACAACACACCTCCCTCAGCCCAAAGCCATAACCCCACCACCCACCTCCTCCTCTCTACCTCTGCAACCCTCACCAGCCCCTCTTTCACCACATTCATACAGGACAGGGCACAGACCCAACCTGGTGGCAAGGTCTTGGTAGTTGGGGGGGCTACAGGGGTGGCTTCTGTGAGAAGCTGCCAGAAGTTTTCCCCGTGTCTGACGCTGGCCAAGGCCAAGCCAATCAGTGATGGTGGAAGCGCCTCTGTGATAACATATTTAAGAAGGAAAAAAAAATGGCTGCGGCTCAGTAGCTGGAGAGAGAAGAGAGGTGAGAAGGTGTGAGGGAAAACAGCCCTGCAGACACCAAGGTCAGTGAAGAAGGAGGGGGAGGAGGTGCTCCAGGCGCTGGAGGAGAGATTCCTCTGCAGCCCATAGTGAAGACCGTGGTGAGGCAGGCTGTCTACCTGCA
>NW_009258946.1:0-331 GCF_000687185.1 Egretta garzetta
GTCCTGCACCTGGGTCAGGCCAATCCCTAGTATCCATGTAGGCTGGGGGATGAAGGGATGGAGAGCAGTCCAGTGGAGAGGGACTTGGGGATGCTGGGGGATGAAGAGGCAGACATGAGCTGGCAGTGTGCCCTGGCAGCCCAGAAAGCCAACCATGCCCTAGGCTGCATCCCCTGCAGCGTGGCCAGCAGGGCGAGGGAGCGGATTCTGCCCCTCTGCTCTGCTCAGCCCCCCCTGGAGCCCTGTGTCCAGCTCGGGGGTCCGCAGCCCAGGACAGACAGGGACCTGCTGGAGCGGGGCCAGAGGAAGCCATGGAGATGGTCCCAGGGCT
>NW_009258946.1:440-6217 GCF_000687185.1 Egretta garzetta
AAAGGGGGACAGGCTTGTTATCAGGGCCTGCAGCGACAGGATAAAGGGTGATGGTTTTAAACTGAAAGAGAGGAGATTCAGGCGAGATAGGAGGGAGAAATTGTTTGTACTGAGGGTGGTGAGACCCTGGCCCAGGTTGCCCAAAGTGATGGTGGATGCCCCATCCCTGGAAACATTCCAGGTCAGGTTGGACGGGGCTCTGAGCAACATGATCCAGCTGGACATATCCCTACTCACTGCAGGGGTTTGGACTGGATGGCCTCTAAAGGTCCCTTCCAACCCAAACCATTCTGTGATTCATATTAAGTGTTTCACTTGTGTGTATTTGGGGAGATCTGCCCTCCTTAAAGAAGCCACCTTTGATGGGGGGATGCAATGTGCCTTCTGGGCAATCGTTGCCTGCTCAAAGCTTTAAGGTCAAACAAATCCAGGTCTCTAGACTAAACATTGTACAAAACATGGAGCTGGGGCACAGCAAATGATTTTTAAGGAAGGGATGTCATCCAAAGAGACCTGGACAGGCTGGAGAGGTGGGCCTGTGTGAACCTCATGAGGTTCAACAAGGCCAAGTGCAAGGTCCTGCACCTGGGTTGGGGTAACCCCCAGTATCAATACAGGCTGGGGGAAGAAAGGACCAAGAGCAGCCCTGGCGGAGAAGGACTTGGGGGTGCTGGTGGATGAAAAGCTGGACATGAGCCAGCAATGTGCGCTGAGCAACTTAATACTGTTCGTTAGCGGGCAGTCAGTGCCAAAAATGAATGTTGCTTTTTGAGTAAATACAATGTCCTTGGAGTTCTGTAAAGCATTTAAATTAGCACCATACAACACTACAATGTCAATGAAATCTCCTTTTAATGGATTCAGTACGGGAAGATCTCTCAAAGCATTCCGCAGAGGAGAATCACTGTCAGAAGGAGGGATGTTGATGACTCTATGATTTCGGAATCCTGTTAAAACGATCCCAGGGATGGGGATGTGTACGTGTGTGCTGTCTGGGTGAGGCTTGACAGCTTCATCTTGGTGCAGCAGTAAGGCCAGAGGAACCTGAAAGGTTTAATCCCCTTCATGCTGTGGTGGTGTTTCCTTTGCTTTCTGCTGGCCTAATTGCCGCTCACTTGTGTAAGCGATCCGGGCGAGCTGTGATAAAAACTAAAATCTGAGAACGAAGGGAGAAGCGTGTTTGTTCCCATCAGGTGCATTATATTGTCTGTTCTCTTCATAACTCCCTGAAAGGATGAAACCCATGAGGCTGCCATGCTTGGGTGAGTTTGAAATTAGCTGCTGCCATCCTTTTCTCCTGCTCAAATTCTCTGTGAATTTATCTCACCAGCCTCTCTGCTCCCCGAACCGGAAGTCCGTTTCATCCAGCCGCAGCACATTTCTAATCACCACCCCTCTTTTTTTTTTTTTTTTTTCTTTTTTTGGCAGGGGATTCTTGGAACTCCCTTAAAGTTACCATTCTAGCTATTTCATTTTCTGGGGTGTTGAGTTAATTTCGTCAGAATTTCTCCGGAGTCAAAATCTTGTTTTAAATAAATCCAAAGGACCCTACTACTTTTATGTCTTACAGCTCTCTTTTCAAAGGTAATAAATTCTTAAGGAGCTCATAACTTAAGAGCCAATAAAGAAGTCATTGTCCTTTCTTTTTAATTACTGTTGGAGAAGTCTCTCTTGTCTGTCTGAGACGGGTGAAGAAGTAGATGCAGCTCTGCCAGATAAATGATTTCCCAGTTTAATATTTTTTTCACTTAAATCACTTAAATGACTTTTCACAATAATAGTGAGCCCTGACATCAAATGACCTTGCTGTATTTTACAAAACTGTCTTTTCTATTTAGATAAGAGGGTATCAGGCAGTTGCTACACGATAGTCATAGCTGTATCTCCTGGGACTTGTCATCAAATCACAGAATGGCAGGGGTTGGAAGGGACCTCAGGAGATCACCCAGTCCAACCCCCCTGCTCAAGCAGGCTCACCCAGAGCAGGGGGCACAGGACAGCATCCAGGCGGGGGTTGAATATCTCCAGAGAAGGAGACTCCACAGCCCCCCTGGGCAGCCTGGGCCAGGGCTCGGGCACCCTCAAAGTGAAGTTCTTCCTCACATTCACCTGGAACCTCTTCTGCTTCAGTTTGTGCCCATGGCCCCTTGTCCTGGCACTGGGCACCACTGAGAAGAGTCTGGCTCCGTCCTCGTGGCACCCATCCTTGAGATATTTGTAGGTGTTGATGAGATCCCCTCTCAGCCTTCTCTTCTCCAGGCTGAACAAGCCCAGCTCCCTCAGCCTTTCCTTGTAGGGGAGAGAGAGAACCAGGGCTGGAGGGAGCCAGCCTTCCTTGTGGGTATGTTCCAACTCAGCAGTGCTAAAATTGCATGGACGTAGAGTACTTCTGCAAAGTTTGTGCATGGTTTTTGGTTCTTTGGTTGGTTTGTTTTGCTTTTTCAAGATGCTTAGCTCCCTTGGATAGTTTTGAATTTGGCATTTGGAGGGTGCTGGAGAAGACTTGCTGCATGGCTTTATTAATGGCTTGGATAACTCTTCCTTGTGTTTCCGCTTCTACGTGCTTCCAACATTCTACTAAAGTAGTAACTTTTAAAAAGAAGCATAGATAGCTGAAGAGTTTTCTTTGGTTTGGGTTTTCTCTTGGTTTTGTTTGGGATTTTTTGTTGTTGTTGGTTTGTTTTTTTTTAGCTGTGTTAAAGGTCATGCTTAGTTTAAACTGCTGTCCTGTAAAAGATACTCTGATGTGAGGAGGATGCTCATCCTTATGGAATGACCGTTAAACAAATTGTCGCAGTTTTCCAGTTTACTATTGCTAGTGCATTTACCATTCGGCATGAAAGATTTTTATTAACTATGATATCAAGAGTACTTATTTGAACAACCAACAGTTATGTGTTCACGGTTTTGAATACACAGAGCATAAAAAAGAATAATACAGAAAATTGAAGCAACTCAGAAGTTATAAAAACTGTTTCAGAAGCTGTATAAGTACATTTAGATTTTTATGGGCAGCAATGTCATCTTTTTGGACACTTGAGGCTTGTCCTATGGTAACAGCAGAAAAGTCCCTCGAGCATTCATGAGTGTGAGATAAATCTGATAAAATATTGTAAATGAAGGGAAACACCTCTCCCCCCAAATCACATGTATACGTTACCCTCTGCAAGCATAAGGGGTAAAAAGGAATTGTCAAGATTTTTTTCAATTCACTAAAATGCAGGCAAATTTGTGCTATGTTGTGGTAAAAATAAAATGCGATAACGTATCCATCCACTTTCCCCCCCTTAAACACTTTTGTCTGCACAAACTGAGTGCAAAGCATTTTGTGCAGTTACCTTTCACGTGGAAAAATGGAAGATATTTGAAGGCTTGGCCCATGGCGAGCCAGCTAAGAGATGAAGATTTGCAGACAATTTTTAAAATTCCTATGTATTTTTAAGGTGCTTAGCTGGGTGTCAGAAATAGGAAACCTTCTGTTGGATGGATCTCTTACTCTGAACGACTCTTACTGCGTTTGTAAAGAGAAGGAAATGCATCTCATTACACGCAATTCATACCTGGTGGGACAGCATGAGGGGCTGTCTTTTTCTATTTTCTCTTTTATATTTGCTATTTTCTTCCCGCTTTGAACTTATTCTTATATGAGGTGGAATCAAGCCCATGTAATCCCTCCAGTATAAGGAACTAACAACTTGATTTACGAGATTAATTTAATCTGAAGGTCATGGTGATTATGGCTATTTTTTTTTTTTGTGGGTTTCTATCCAAGAAAAAGTGACCAGTTGGCAAAATCCAACCTCAAATTATTTTCTAGGTTCATTGGACTACATATTTTGTCTGTTCTTCCTGAGAAAGCAAGTAGTTTAGACAGGGTCATCTTTGCAGCCTTTCTGGGGAACTTGGAAAGCTCAACAGTGCTTGGCAGGTGCTGCAGTATCATTGAAATTTGCATCTAAAGTGGTGCAAGTTCTTCCATGGTTCCGTTTTTCCATGGAAAAGCAGCTCGGTGCCAGCCTACTGTAGGAGATTACTGAGTAGATGGCAGTGTGGTATCAAGTGGAGAGGAATATCTGAAGTTCTGGGGTAATTCCGATAACTTTCTGCCTGATGAAGGTATCCTTAGCTGAGGATAAATTAATAAATACTGAGATGAATTGTGCCTAGAGGAGCTGGTGATGGGCAGAGGTTCACCTCTGCAAGCGGCCATGGGAGCGAGAGTGTGCTGGTGTTACTCCGATTCTTGCCCTTGCTGCAGAATGAATTTACAGAGTTAATCTGGGGAAAAGGCTGGATAGAAATATCAAAGCAGCGTTTCCTCCTATCCCCAGCTTCTGAGTTACACCACCTGCTGCCATCACCACTGTTTGGCCAGATTATAGGATAATTCATTAGGGAAACAACTGACCATAATTGGCCTGCTCTGAACCGCAGCTCACGGCCTGTCCTCGTTACAGCAACTCCATCAACGGCTTCGCTGACTCGTGGCCGTGTTTCTCTGCAGCCGTCGATGTCGCCCTATTTTGTCAGCCTTGCAGTGCAGAATAAATAAGAATAAATGAGATCAAACAGTGCCGATCTGGGGAGCGAGGCGGATTGATGCAGGGAAGAAATAACTTGGTAGTGCCAAGTCTTAACTTGCAGTGCCTGGTATTGCTTCCTCACCAAGTGTGGGGTCATGCTGCCGTACTCCTGGGTTGGCTTGGTGGGAGATGGGTCTGCAGGAGACCTGGAGGAGGGTCTTTCCAGCCTCTAGCTCAGTGATGAGGAAAGGTGTATGAAAGAGGGGGGTAGTGCTCCCTCTCACTCCCACTCTTTTTAACGACACTGGAATCAAATGTCTGAAATAAATAGTCAGTATTTAATTGCTATTTTGCTGAGATCTAGACCAAACAGCAGTAATCAGAAAATCTGTGCAAATCCAGCTCTTAACTTTCACTGCTAAGAACAAAATATCTGGAGTGAGATAGAAAGTGATGTCATAGAATCATTTAGTTGGAAAAGACCTTTAAGATCAGCAAGCCCAACCATACCTGTCCAGCACTAAACCCAGTCCCTAAGCACCTCATATGCCTACTTGTAAATACTCCCAGGGGTGGGGACTCGACCCCTTCCCTGGGCAGCCCCTTCCAGTGCCTGACAGCCCCAAGGGGAAGGAATTGTTCCCCATGCCCAACCTCACCCTGCCCTGGCACAACTTGAGGCCGGTGCCCCTCGTCCCATCACCCGTTACCAGGGAGAAGATGGATCCTACATTGTCTTTATCTTAAAGACAAAGCCAAGCCATGCGTCTGACGTCAAGTTGAAAGCAGGCAGATTTTCGGGTGGGCTTAACATGTATTTGTGCACGACGAAGTCTCACGCCTGCTTTGTGTTCACGGGCGTTGTGATTTATGAGCACTAATAAGTAAATATGCTACAAATTATGTATGCACTTAAAGTGCATGACATTTAAGAATTTGCATGCTATTTGCATGACATTTAAAATCCGATCCCACTGGAGCAGGCCCTGCTTACCCAGTGGGGAGAAACGAGCAAGGGAGGTCATAGAGCTAAAGTGACTTTGGGCAACTTAGGACCTGGCACTAGGCCTTGTTGAACCTCACAGAATTGTCCTTGGCCCATGGATCCAGCCTGTCCAGGTCCCTCTGCAGACCCTCCCTACCATCCAGCAGATCTACACTCCCACCGAGCTTGGTGTCATCTGCAAAGTTGCTGAGAGTGCAGTTGATCTTCTTGTCCAGATCATTTATAAAGATGTTAAACAGAATTGGCCC
>NW_009258947.1:0-12448 GCF_000687185.1 Egretta garzetta
TCGCGAGATCTTCCGGTCACCAATCCCTACAATCATCAAAAAGGCCAACAACTTTTTCTTGTAGAAAACTCATAGGAAGATCAATGACAAGGTAGGGTCTGTCCAGGAATGGGCAAAAGAACTTGAGGAGAAAACAATCAAAGCAGGAGCACAGATACAAGGTTAAGATATCTCCTTCTTCCCCTCAGAAAACCAAACCAAAGAAAACAAAAAAACCCCAAACAACCAAAACAGAAAACCACAAACAAACAAACAAACCCTTTTATTTCAATAACATCTTATCTTTGCTTTCAAAGAATAAAGAACTGGAGTCCAGCATAGAAAGAAGAGGTTGTAAGTCCTTTGATCACTCCTTTGCTTCTCACTCCTGGATGAAAACTTTTTCCTTCACAGAGCGAGGATTACATACCACTGGGCTATAGCAAGAGTCTGCAATGTCTACAAAGACGTGAGGAAACTGACCTGAGTCAGAGAAGGTCTGGAAGGTTGTCGTGGATGAAGTGAGAGGGAGGCAAAAATAATAAACAGTGAGTTAACAAAGTTCAGTGGTAAATGCGACAATAGTTTATAAGATTTGATGGCAAGGTACACTTTGTTAGTTACTGCACAGAGGTCAGGGTCAGACAAAACTGTCAGGGAGACCCTCCTGTTGAGTCATAAGGTTCAGAAAAGATCCCCTTGCTTTCTAAACTCCTTCAGAGAGGAGTCTAGGTGCGGCTGGATCCAATCCTAGTCCCAGACTTGGTCAACGGTTTATGTCTAAAGGATTATATATGCGCAATTAATCTTTATGTGACTTAGCTAAGATTTCCAAGTTAGCATGCTGTTAGTCACTTACCAAGGATCTGTTGTGGTAAGGAATCTCTCAACCTCAAGGAGTAACCTTGAGAGGCGCCCCTGTTCACGGGGAGATGCTGGCGTGGAGCCCGCTGCCGTGCAGGAGAGCTCCAAGGGCTCCTGGGCTGCTCACTATTGATGGGGGTAAGATAATTGGCTCATAGTCATATTTGCATACTGACCACTGTGCTCAGATGGGCACATTCCACAATAGCCCTTGGCTATTGTATTGTTATCTGTCTCCCCCCACACCCAGTGGGTGCATCCTTCACAACCAGACACAGACCAGATGCATCTATCACCACCGCCACAGGTGGTTATCACTTGAAAGAGCTCAAAGGAGGAGGGGGAGTCAGAGACGAGGGGGGAGCACACCACCACACTGGCCAAGGCATTGAGGTGAGAAGTAGGAGCAAATACGGAGAGACCCTGCACGGAATAAGCCTGGAAATAAATCAGAAGCTGCCAGGAGCTTCCACAGTTCAGCCTCAGCGCAAAGCTCTCCTCTCTGGGTTCATCCTAGGCCTTTCACCTCTTCAGCTGGAGATGCAGCTGCTGTAGAGCAATGTCCTCCCTGCCACTTGAGATCTTAAAGATGCCTGTCATATCCTCCTCAGTCATCTCTTCTCCAAGCAGAAGGGTCTGCATGTATTCGACAGTTTCTTATACAGAAACATGGTCAGCCCTTGATCATCTGTGGTGGTGTTCTCTGCATCTTTCCCTGTTCACGTTTTGAGTTGAGTTGACCAACAAAAATTACAATAATGAAGGTATGGATGCAGAAGGACTCTCACAGTGTCTTTGTTTTGTTCTCTGTTCTTTTGCTAACAGTCACTGTCACCTAATTTATACCAAGACTGTGTGGGGAAACGATGTTTTAATGGTACCTACTTTAACCATGAGATCTTCCTTCTAAGAGATAACAGTCAAGTCACAGCCCGATTCTCGGAGAACAGAAAGTGCACAATTAATGTGTGATCTCTTGAGGGTGAATAGGGGAATATTGGAATACTAAGGTGTGGCCCCCTCAGGATGATATCCCCTTTGTAGGACGTTTGTGTGGTAGTTTACGGTTTGGCCTCCTGGGAGTGTATAGGGGAAATTTGGACTTAAAGTGTGACCCTCCCGGGAAGATCTCCCCTTTGTAGGACATGGCTGCCCAGAAGGCAGGCGATATCTGTGACTGTGCGCCCGTGTGGGTTGAGGAGACTGGCAAGTTGTATGATTTTTTGGAGATTTACCGATCTCGTCCCTCATCCCGGGGGCAAGATTGGGCAAGAGACCACTGGTTTCGTTTACAAAGTGTGATAGACCGAATGACTGTATTGCAGAAGGAAGCTAAGGTTAAGAAGGGGAAGGGAAAAGCTATAATTTGCTCCGTGTTGGGAGCGTGTTTGGCAGCGGCGGTGGAAGATAAGAAACAGAGGCTTTGTCAAGCCGATGCTGTAAGAGACTCACTGCAGATGGTCATAAAGTCACTGCAGGAACAATTGGAGGAAAATAAGCAATTGGTTGGAAAGCAAGGGGGTTTAACCTCTGCCAAATTGTTCAACCCAATAGTGGATCGTGACAGGGAGTCAGAGACGAGGGGGGAGCACACTGCCACAAAGGTAAAGACAACAGGATATGAAACATAAATGAAAAAGAGACATTATTATTATTATTATTATTATTATTACAGTCTTGAAAAGACATCTTGCAGTGCAGTTTAGAATTAGACAGAGCTTCCCAATCCAATTTAAGGCAAAACAGTTTCAGCTAACAACTTTTGTGCCAAGAATTTTAAATTGTGCACAAGGGCCAGGTTTTGGAAGGTAGAGAAATCCCTACACCATATGATATCATCAATTTGAGCTTTTGAGGTGCCTTTCACATCTTGTTGGCTGTTTACTGATAATCTAGCAGGAAATAAAAATTCAGTAAAATACAAAATTAGAGTAGAATAATCACAGAGTTAAAAGTGCTGAGAGCAGAAAAGCACAGAAAACACAGAGTCTAAAATGAGACTTTCAGCTGTATCTGCTCTGTGACTTCATAAATGCCCTGACAGTCTTATCCACAGTTCTGCAGATTCATGACTTCCACATATGTGGAAATTCCAGTGCTAAGTTTTATTACATTTCCTTCTAATACATGTTTGCATTATTTATGTAACCCATCTTTAATCTAATAGTAACATCTATTATTAATAGACCCAATTACAAATCTAGGAGTCAATATACATCTAGTACTGTCATTTGTTTTGTTGTAAATCAATAGTCTACCTCCTTCCATTATTTATATATGCATTTCCTATTTAGTAGTAGGGGTCCATTTAAAGAATTTTCAGATTCAGTGAAAAGCCTGTTACTGACATTTCCAAAAGAAGACAGAAAGAGTAAAAAGGACCCTTAGAAGTATTAATACCAGACAGAAATCAACAGCCCAATGGACAGGAAAAACTCCCAAGTATTTTATATAAACTACTAACATATATGTATAGTAGATGGAGCACACAAGTAACAAATTTATGTTATTACCATTATGAGTTGTAGGGATATTTTCATATTACATTAGAAAAGAAAAACTACTGATCAGTAATTGCAAGTATTTCCAAAACTAATATCCATCTGGGGTTGTACTACAGTTACCTGCTTTGAACTATCAGTCAGACCTATCTGGTTTAATACCTAAACATTTAAGATGCTTTTCCATTAAAATACACTCTGTTGACTGAGGAAAAAAATTTGATCTTTTCATTTGGGTCTTTAAAATATTATTTCAAAATAATTTTCTGGAGGACAATTAACACACTTATCTTTGCTATGCTCATATGCTTTTGTAATGTTTCTCTGTGGCTTTAGAACTGTTTATCCTACCTGTCAAAGGAGATATGAACTGTGTTCTACTCAGGCAAATTTGGCTTTTAAATCATTATTGATATAGATTAATTTTTCCCAAATATTGCGGGAATCAAAGAAGAGGAATATTTTTGTTAACAATCTCTTTTTTTTTTTTTTCCCAGGAGTCTGCACAAACAATTAATCTGTTTGGTTTTATATCTTGTTACTTTTGTGTTGTTAAACAGCATGGACACTAGTGGCCGAATACTTGAATGCCTACTCCAACCTTATTTTATTTACTACAGCTGTATAGCTTAATTAAAAAAAAAAATCCAACTCTTCTGTGATTGTATGCGGATAAAGCAATCACACTGCTTATCTTAATTCAGCCTCATCTTGAAGGTTAGTAATTCATTTAATGCCTACTCTTAAGGAAAAGTGCTATAATGTCCACCAGCCCTGTCCATATTTAAAGATATATTTCCAGGTTAAGGACTTCTACTAAGCAATAAAAATATGAGCTGAATCTGTGAGCAATATATGCCAACACAATTAAGTAATATGAGGTTAATCATAAGTATAGCCCTTGCGCCTAACAAAGTCTAAAACTGTCTAAGAGAAATCTGAGACATACTTGAAATACCTTATGGAAAGGTCAACCTGGTATTTCTGTGATAACACAAATACATCCTAAATGCCATGGAAATGGCAGTAACATGGTATTTGCGCTAAGGAAAAAAAGCTAGAATGATCAGTCATTTACCAAAATTTAATAGAGAAAGATGAAGAAGAAGGGTTTTGTAACAGCTATATTACCCATGAAAAGAACTACTAATAAAAATAAAACTTCAGCTTTTTTGAGTAGCTAGTGCTATAGGAGATAGCAGCCATACTAATGCTAAAGTTATTATAAGCCATATGGAGTTTGCTGTGATGATGCCATAGCGGTAATTTGATATTCTCATTTATGGTTTGGAAAAGTGGAATATGTGTAGTTTAAGAAAGGGCTAAAGCAGTCTCGCTCCAGCTTCTTTATGTGCTTTCCATTGAATTAATCACTCACATTTACTGAAGTAATTTGTGATTTTTCTAATTTCTGCACCAGATCCTCATTACCACTTATTTCTCAAAACAAAGTAGGTTTTATGGCTGAGACAGAAGGAAACTATACAGGAGGGAAAAAAGGTGAAGTACTGTACTACAAGACAGTCCTTTAGTAATAATTTAAAAGTGAAAAAATGTCACTTTACCTCCTTTTCCATTAGAACATTGAAATATCTGAAGCCTAAAAGAGCACACAACATTGAGGCTGACTCACTGCGTAACACAGGCAAAAGTTTCTGAGCAATAATTCCTGCATCCATGTCTTCTTCTTGAGCCCAGCTTTTAGAAGGATGATGGGTGTTTAAATATAAAGACTGTGTGATGGAGAATGTATCCCATTACTAGCAAATGGTTAAATATATTCATGATTTAAAATATACACTTTATTTTTAAACTGGGGTGGGGGATTTAACCATATTCTATCCCATTTATGTTGCTATTATTTGGTGTGATAGGTTAAAGTTCTGTCTTCCTGCACAGGTAATTGCAGATTGTGACCAAACTACCAATATCTATTTAAGCTCGCTGGACTTATTTTAGCTTTTTCTGTAAGGTAGATTTTCTAGACTTCAAATAATTCTTCCACACCTTTTGCAAGCCTTTTACAATTTGTAAATAATTTTTCTAAAGCATAGGTGCCACAAACTGAATTTCAGATTTTGGGTAAGGATCTCACAAAATACATCTGGAGGTAATAAATTCTCCTTTTTCTCCTTGGTAACTCTTGTTTTATCTAGCCCAAGAGCTGCCTCTGCTCCATTATCTACAGCTGCAGTCCAGGAACAGAGTACCTTTGAGTCCAAACACAGGACTTATAATTTCTCAAACCAGGTTTTTGCCTTACAGGTGTGACTACACTCTCACATTTGAACAACAGTAACAATTGCCTGTTTCTACAATTAATATGATTCAGAAAAAATACAATTATTGTGGGATGAGGAAAACATCTACTAACATCTATTGCTTTCTCCTTACCAAATAAACAGATTTCTTAAACAGAAAAATGAAACTTCATGTAACAGCTGTTATATTATTGTGTTCACAACACCTGTGTATTTTCCCTAGCCAAATATCTTCTGGAAGAGGGGTGGTGTTTATTTCTGAAATTTGTATATTATCAGATAATATATGTGTATATATTTTACAGAGCTAGAACTGACAGTTTCTAAGGCGTCCGTTCTGTTATACAGAAAAATGTACAGGTTGGAGAAAAGGTTAGAGAGATATTTTTTGTTTAAAGTACAAACCTAAAGGTGCTGCGGAGAAAACAAAGATTTAGAGTTATGAGCAATTAGTTTCAGATACTTTGTCTTTGACAGATATGTACTGTCTCGGCTACTGGCAGACTAAGGAACAAAGGTTTATAGAGCAGATTTTCCTGTCAGACTTGGAGAAGAGGGAATTCATTACTCACAGAAACATTTTCTCCATAGTTATATATTACAACCTACTGAGTACATGTCCATTTTTATTTGCTCTCAGGTCTGGAAGCCAATAACTAGCTCAGAAGCCCAAGTCAGGGATTAAAAGTGTAAAAAGAAAAACTGCCTGAATGAGGAAAAAACTTTTTTCTAAACATGACTCCAAGGTGAACATACAATTTATCCTTTTTGGTGCATCAGTTCAAGGTACATCTGGGACTGACATTTACAATTTCAACAACTATTGTGGTTGGCGTTGTTTTTCAATTCGTTGCAAAGGGTTTGACTTCTGCCTTTTTCACTCCCTTCCTGTTTGTTGCAACTGCCCTTTTCACTCTGCCATCTCCATTATGATTCTGAGGCCTCTCAAACATTTCAGTAATAATGTGGCAGTGAGGGCATAGTATTATAGCTAACCTATTCTGTTCATTTTGACTTCAGTGGTTTCAGAGCAATAACATAATAATTTTTTTGGCCACAGTTTGCTACTGTATTAATTTGGGGGAAAGATCAAACAGGTACTAAGTATAATGAGATGGTGATAATCTTCAGGCTCTTACAGTAGCAGCTAAAACAGCATATGTGTACATGTCTTAAAATTGGTTAGAAGATATAGGAAAATGAAGTGTCACTGCAAAGTGGATTAAATTTTGATAAATAATCTTGATTTTCTTGACTTGCTTATGGACTTTCTATTGGGAGAAAAAGTGAACGGAGGATCTGTGAATAATTAAACCATATTTTGCTTTCAAATTTCTTCACAGTTATTAGTGAACCAGTCCCCAAAATTTAAGTAATGTTAGCATATGTGGATTCCCATGTCACAAGAAGTTCAATTAAACTAATAGAACTTCACACAAGACCACAGAGATGACCAAAAGCAGGTCAGTAAAAACCTGGAAGTAGTTTACCAACATCTGTAGAGCATCTTGGAAATCAAAGCTACTAAATAAGTCTTACGTATCATAGTAAAAGGAGATAAGTGAGACCAAGACATTTCTGTAGTACGCTTCCCAAATTATGAATGTGTGAAGTTCATGCTAGCACATATACAAACAAAATTGCTAGAAATATATAAAATATTTTTAAACATTCTCTCACAAAATACATTTTTTCAACCAAAAGAAATACTTCCTCTCTTGAATTCTTTATTTTTTCCATTTTTCAATTAAAAATCCTGAGTTGTATGATATTACAATGCTATATTTTAGTTGTCTGGGTTTTGGATAGAAGCAGATTGCTATCAGAAGTCAGGTATTTTTACCAGAATCAGTGTTTATTTTGAATAATATGAAAGATTAAAATATTTTTAAATTTTTCTTCTTTTTATTTAAAGGCAGAACTCATATATGACTACAAGATTAAAATAGCTCTGCACTATTTTTCATTTTCTACTAAAAACCCCGCTAGTTTCCTAGTAAATTGCATTAAAAATTACTGTATGACAATGATCCAAGTGTTTAATTTTCTGTGACTGTTTGAACTCACGTTGTCACGAGGAATTTACCTCTAAAATACAAAGCAGATTCTGGCTTTTTCTAAATATCAAGTAACAACAATACTTAATTATTTCTTTTCAGAGATCAAAGCAATTCATTTTAGGGTCTAAATAATACAAAGAACCTGGCGAGACTAGTGTGTATTTGTTCATTTACTGAGAAATGGGGAGTCACAAATGAGAAAAAAAAATAAACAAACAAACTAGTCTTACTGTGCTCTGCAAAGAAAATAATAAAAGCCTTAAAATTCAATACTGAATTTTTCAGATATGAAGTAGGTGCTGCTTTCTTCATATATGTATTTGATTTTCTTTTGCTTTTACACATCATAAATATGAGCTCAGCCTTTGAATAAACAATAAGTAACTCTATATACTCCCTAATAGAACTAGCTCATAACATTTATAAGCCAGCGCTCTTTTCATATTTAGCTTTGAGGATGACATTTTTTAGCCATCCCCATTATTATAAAAGAACATTTATATTTTATAAAGGAATAGATTTGAGTGGGAATTCCCCATTACAGTAAATGGAACCTTGGGTATATTTTGTTATCTTTGCTAAATTTCAATGCAGCCACTGATATTAGAAACTCAGTAAGTAAGTTATGCAGTGTGAAAGACAGAATAAACCTAAAACTCATCTTTAATCTAAAGTATACATATACCTTTGTAGAAAATAGTAGCTGTTACAATGAATGTTGCTATGGATGAAGATCAGACCAATCATACTACCATAGAAATAAAGATAAACAATACCTGAGACTTGAGAGAAGGTAACTAAATTCAATAAAGGCTTTGAAGGCTGAAAAGTGGATGGAAACCTCAAAAGCCTGTTAATACGATGTTTGCTTTTCACTCTGATCTATATTATATGGAAAGTATCATTGGAGATTTGGTGAACTTGACAGTGTTAGGTTTACAGTTGAACTCAATGATCTTAAGGGTCTTTTTCAACTTAAATGATTCTATGATTCTATATTCAATAATCAGAATTTAAATACCACAAAAAGTTCCAATCTGGAATCACATATTATTTAATTTTTATTTTAGAGCATTTGTTTGTCTCAATGAACCTACACAGAAGCATTTGCCCCGCCTTATGGTGGTTGTTCCACACAGTTCAAAGCCTGTCCCATTTGTTACTGTTGTACAAGAAACTTGGAGACATCTTGCACAAGAGCTTCATTTAAAGTTGATACAAAAGTAATCCAAGAAGAAAACTTAAAAGTCCTAAAAAATACATAGACTAGAGCTTTCAGGGTTTCTGGATGCCAGCTATGAAGGCAAAAGACAGCATACTTTATCCAGCTGGAAACCTGTCTCTAACTGAATCAGATTTTGAGAGAGAACTTCAACAGAGAGTCAGCAGAAGCCCATTTTAAGTCATGAATTGTAGACTAAATAATTGTAAGTGAATTCAGGACATTTAAAGGAATCCAATTCACTTGGTAAATTTCTTGCCCAATCCAAGAATTATTCCATTACACTAAACTAAATACTAAAACAAAGCACACACTTGCTTTTTCTAGTGATCAAAGCAATGTGTCAAATTGAATGGAGTAACCAAAAAGTCATTGATTTGACCAATCAGCTACTGTAAAGGCTGGAAACCCAGCTGATGAGCCTTGAAAACTAATGATCATGAAATATTAAGCAACAGATGTTGAAAACCTGGGAAATGTGCATATTGTGCTGATTTATATGATCGTGATGAATTATAAATGACCCCAATTTTGGCTCTTTATAATCACTGACCTGAATGTACTTTCTATAAACTTGTGTCTCTGTCTCATCTAAGATATTCAAGTCTAAACTTTACCCAGTAGCCTGAGTTCTGTTTTTTTGTGAGGACTTAATGAGATCTATTTTTCAAAATGCACATCTGAATTGAGGACTGTGAGATATAATATTAACTTTGAATATAGAAAGTGTCACATCATATTATAGAAAGTGGGAAGAAACCTCCAGGAGATATGCAAGTATATATTCTTTAACAGTGGAACTCAGCCAAAGATGTTCTGAAGAGGGTTCATGAGAAGTAGTCCAGAAAACATGAAAGAAAACCTGTAGGTGATACTACTAAATCAGTCCAGCAGCAAATAGTCAATAGACCTACTCTTTTAAAAGCCTAGTTCCATAATCCTAAACAGACTAAGCAGAACCATACCATCACTGGAGTATTGCAGGCAATCTTAGACAAAAATAACTTCAATGTGCTGCAAGCTCTTATTCTCTCTTAATTTACAGCCATAAGAAGAGCAAGCAATTAAAGAAATCTGAACAACTTGAACAGGAACTTAGTAGGTATAGAAAGGATCAGAGAATATATGAGTGGCTGAAGAGACAATGATGTAAGTAAGTTAAACAGTGAAACAAAAACAGGGAGGTATCTCCTATGGATGTTGAAGAAAGAAACTCCTCATTCTGTAAAAGGAATGGTATTTTAGCTCCCTTAGGGTAATCCCAAAGTTGATTTTTTCCCCTCTTCTTCCAATAACAGCAAGGGCAAAAATGAGGATGGTGAAGGATACAATACCATACAAATTTGACTACATCACTGAAGGAGAAAACCTTATTCAGATATGTTGACTGTGAAGCAATAATAGGCTGAGAACCTTCTTACTTAGGAGAAGTGGCTGTGGAGATATGAGGAACTATTTTTCAGTACAACTACTACACAGTGATCTTGTTTTTATATACTGCTATTAATTAGACTGTCAAACAGGTTTTTAAAAGGCCATGCAGTTAATGCTAATACTAGAGATGTAATTTAAAGTTTGCTAGCTGACACATGGGAGTCCAAAGGTGCATCGGGGGAGTTTAAACTTGACATTAGGAGACATTTCTTTAATGAGTGGATGGTCCAACACTAGAACAGGCTTCCTAGAGAGTTGGTCAATGCCCCAAGCTTGTCTGTGTTTAAGAGGCATTTGGAAAATACCCTTAAAAATATGCTTTAACTTTTGGTCAGCCCTGAAGTGATCGGGCAGTTGGATTAGGTGATCATTGTAGGTCCTTTCCAACTGAAATATTCTATTGTTTCTAACTGTTTCTCTTGTAAACCCCTGAAGGCATCTAGAACTGGAAGAGAACACAGAGGAGAATAATGAGTTGCAACTACAGTTCCAAGAGATAAGGAAAAAGATGAAACCATCTACTAAGGAAAAGACAAAAGTCAGGACCAGAAAATAACAATTTATGCTGAGTGGAATATACATTCAGAAAGTGAAGGCAACTGTAGGAAAGAACAGAGAGAGTAGATTACACTGGGGCACTCTTTAACAGCTAAATTTGTCACTGGGTAGCTAAACAGAGCTGATAGTCAATTGCTCTCCAATAAATTATGGACGCTATTAAAAACTTGGCAATATATGTTGTTAATGCAAATATTCTTTTATCTGTAAAACCCCAAGGACCTAGGAGTTTAATAATTTTCAGTCTCAGGAAAGCCACAGGCTATCAGGGTACTGCAGCCAGTCTGTATCCCTATATGGTGAAAAGCACAGTATTTCCTTCTTCTCCTACAAAATAAAAATATGGAAAACAAGAATTTAATGCACAACACTTCAAAACTTTTACAGTTCACTGACTTTGGTAATCAATATTGTTAAACAAATTCGGTGGGACGAGAAGAGCTTGAAACAAATCCCAAGACCTCAGAAGGATTGTAGGAGAGATATCATATTTGATTCATAGGTGAAACTGTTCATGTATGCCGGACTAAGGATCCATGAAAGACTGCAGCAACGCAGATCCCCTCACTGTGTATTGATTACAAAGCACACTGGGCACAGAGACAGAACAGAAATTCCTTTACTTTACGTAGTATATCTGTGTATTAATTTTTAGTTTGAATGGAGAATTTTAATACCTACAGTCAACTGATACAATGTATCAAATAAAGTTGAAATCTAAAGATTGTTTGGAAAGTCAAGAAAAATATCAAGATGGTACAGTAGACAAAAAATAAGGAGCTGCAGCTCTGGTTGTCATTCTTGTGAAAGCATTCACTCTTTAAACATAAATAATTTAGAAACCTGTGTTAATTAATTGGTACTACAGTCATCCAGGAAAGGACAGAACTATCACTTAAATGTTATCGAGAAAAAAATTGAAGAAACAGGCTATATCAGCAATACTGGAACTACTCAAGATTTTGAATCCCTCACAAGGATTTCAATCCACTAAATAAGAAAAAAAAAACATAGGAATCCAGCATATTGCTTGATGCTTCCTGCAACTTGATTCTTTTAAGGGAAAATTACCCCCACCCCCTTTTAATCCTTAAAAGAAAAGGTTTGTTTTCCTTTTCTTGTTTTTCAGAATGATGAGTTGTCAAGCTGATGTGATGACTGCAACACTGTTATTCATGGTTATCACAGATAAACTATATGATATCTGAATCAACAATTGAAATCTGTGACAGACATGTATCAAAAAGATGAACCTTCATTTACCATGAATAGTACAATCGGCCTTAAGCCATAAGGTTAAGCTTCAACTATTGTTATGCTTATTTTCTCAGTAGTCACGTATGTCAGAACTAAAAACTCTACTGCTGTCTCAATCAAATTTAATTTTATTTCAATAAATCCTCTCAGAAGAAAATAAAGATTACAATGCAATTAAAAATAGATCTTTAGGTCATAGTATCTTGAGTCAAAAATAGTAAACCAGCTTTGTGACAAGATCTTGGTCAGCGAAAGACCTATCATGGATCTGCCTTGACCTTTGTAACAACCTCCCCCACCCCCCCCCCCACA
>NW_009258947.1:12704-37622 GCF_000687185.1 Egretta garzetta
CCCAAAAAAAAAAAAAAAAAGAAAAGATTTTTTAGATTATGAATTAGAAATGTTAATTGTTAAAATATGCAGAATTCAAAGGGTCATAGCTGGAAATAAAAATTGCTTATAAACAAATGTTCTCCTGCCTGTTGTATTTTTCTTGAAGAATCATTGCTTCCATTCAATTCAGTGACCTTCTGAGCGGTGATGAACTTTGTATAGTCTCTTGTAGGGGTTAGGATGGATTTTTTAGATTATGAATTAGAAATGTTAATTGTTAAAATATGCAGAATTCAAAGGGTCATAGCTGGAAATAAAAATTGCTTATAAACAAATGTTCTCCTGCCTGTTGTATTTTTCTTGAAGAATCATTGCTTCCATTCAATTCAGTGACCTTCTGAGCGGTGATGAACTTTGTATAGTCTCTTGTAGGGGTTAGGATGTGTATATTGCTAGCACATCTGTGCTGTGGCTGCCTACTCTCTGCTCCTCTGCAGCCTCTGGCATGCTCTCCTCCTTAAGCAGCTCAATAGCTGCCTGAGAGTGGATGTGTACTGCTCCCTGCTTCCAGAAGGGTCCAGCCTGCCCTTTTGCTTTGCTGGTACACACAGACTCAGAACACACATAAATATTATCAGTCAAATGCAGTAAAAAGCTATAGGAAGACTTTGACAATAGATTTGCACAATTAAAATTGAACAGTTAGGGAATGCTTAAATGTTTAGCATGATTTAATAGCTCATTGAAAGACTAACTTTAAAAAATTGTTATTATCAAGATAAAGGAATAAGACGCTGTCAGTAAGTCCTTGTGATATTTTTTGTGGCACATTATATGAAAATCAAGTACTATGCTTATGACAATAAATTTAAAGATGTGAAGATTTTTTTTTCACTTAATTTGACACCTCTAATATGTGATACCATCCTGATAGTATCTGTGTCAGTGAGTGTCCTGGTTTTGGCTGGGATAGAGTTAATTTTCTTCATAGTAGCTAGCATAGTGCTGTGTTTTGGATTTAGTACCAGAAGAATGTTGATAACACACTGATGTTTTTAGTTGTTGCCAAGTAGTGCTCAGACTACTCAAGGACTTTTTGAGCTTCTCCTGCTCGGCCAGGTGCATAACAAGCTGGGAGTACAGCACAGCTAGGACAGCTAACCCAAACTGACCAAAGGGCTATTCCATACCATAAAATGTCATGCTCGGGGGGGTTATTCGGTCGGTTGGTCGTGGGCAGAGTGATCACAGGCTGTGTGATCACAGCTCGGGGAGTGATTGCTGCTCGGGATGGGCTGGGCATCGCTCAGCGGGTGGTGAGCAATTGTATTGTGCATCACTTGTTTTATATATTCTGTATATTCTCTTACCATTATTATTATTTTGTTGTTGTTCTCTCCTA
Organism: Egretta garzetta; assembly: GCF_000687185.1. NCBI lineage: Eukaryota > Metazoa > Chordata > Aves > Pelecaniformes > Ardeidae > Egretta > Egretta garzetta. The sequence continues at coordinate 14,089 of NW_009258947.1, forward strand.
TTAAACTGTCTCTATCTCAACCCATGGGTCTTACTTTTTTTTTCCTTTTCTACGGGGGAGAGTGAGCGAGCAGCTGTGTGGTGCTTAGTTGCCAGCCGTGTTAAACCACGACAGTGAGAAAATAACTGCAGAGTTTCTTCTTTGCTGATGCAGAAAGAAGTAAAATATACTGTGTAAGGAAATGGAACTAGTTGAAGGTGGTTTGGGTTGGGATAGAGTAAATTTTCTTCATAGTAGCTAGTATATGGCTGTGTTTTGGATTTGTGCTGAAAATAGTGTTCATAATACAGGGATGTTTTTGTTATTTCTGAGCAGTGCTTACACAGAATTAAGGCCTTTTCTGCTTCTCATCCCACCAGCGAGTGGGCTGGGGGTGCACAAGAAGCTGGGAGGGGGCACAGCAAGGACAGCTGACCCCAATTGACCAAAGTGATATCTCACACCATATGATGTCATGGTCAGCATATAAAGCTGTGGGAAAAAGAATGAAAAGGGGGGACATTTGGTGTGATGGTGTTTGTATTCCCAAGCAACCATTACACATGGTGGAGCCCTGCTTTCCTGGGGATGGCTGAGCACCTGCCTGCTGACGGGAAGCAGTGAATGAATCCCTTGTTTTGCTTTGCTTGTGTGCATGGCTTTTGATTTCCCTATTAAACTGTCTTTATCTCAACCCATGAGTTTTCTCACTTTTATCCTTCCAATTCTCTCCCCAATCCCATCGGTGGGGACCGAGCGAGTGGCTGTGTGGTGCTTAGTTGCCGGCTGGATTAAACCACAACAGAAGGATAGAGAAAATTCATAGCAAAAATTGATGCAAAAGTCAAATGTCTTACTCCTTTTAACCTCAAAATAAGACCATAAGGAAAAGACCCTTTCAACCCCATCAATCTAAGTTCAAATGTCAATAAATAATACATATTAAGAGCCAACAGATGTAACTGTTCTGGTAGCTGATGTTTTTAATAAAGATTCTTTTAAGGAAGTAAAGTGCCACATTGGCGTTTTTTATCTTAATTTAAAAACATGTAAAAAATACCTGTCTTTGTTCATATTATAAGTCAATTCAGGGCACTAGAAGAGTGACAGTAAGAGAAGTTAAAAAAAATAAATAAAAGGCACGTTCCCTGTGTTGGAAATTACAAAACAAAATATAGAGAAGCATCAAGAGGATTTATTTGTCATATCAGAAAATGTATGGAATCCATTTTGGCCTGTCACACACACAAGTCCAATGTGTTTTACGGCAAACCAGAAATTGTTCTAGATGATGCATTACTTTGGAAAAACAAAAATATTATGGGGGGGTTTTTTAGCATGCCAGAATAGTGATGATGACTGATGAACCCCAAGAATTTCTTGCATAAAATATTGCATAACTCTTATTCAAACTTTGAATTATTACAATTAGGTTTGTTAAACCAAAATAATTTAAAAACCCTCAAATGTTTCCTTTTCCACAATAATTCACAATATTTGCTTATTTTATAAAGCAATGCACTAAATAGAACAATTCGTTTACTTGACTGTTGAATTGTTGTAAATAGAGGAAACCCCATTGATGAGCTATGTAGATGAATGGTTATGTAACGCTGAGCAGTAAGTGTTACAAACTATCATCCTTGACGAAGTGATTACCACAATGGATTGATTGTGGCAAAAGACCACAATGTATTTGTTGTGTACATGTTCTTAACATTGTCAGAAGTCTGGATACAGATACTGTCAGCCAAGACCTTTGGAACTGAGGAACAAGGAATGAATGAAATAATAATACATTTTCAAATTCATGTCAGCTGGTATTCTCAAACTGTCACTATTTCCCATCTCATTTTGTGGTCTTCCTGAGATACCTACCCCTGTCCCTGGAGCATTTGTAAGTAAGTATTGTATTTCAGAATAGGTATAATCTCTACTGTAATCTCCAAACTCTTTGCTAGTCTCATTTTTTTCTTAACTACTTTATTCTTTTAAATGCCAAAATAAAGGGGAATCATATCACTTCATGCACAATAAAAGGAAGTACAGCTTCAAATAAGAAGATAAGATTACAAAATATAATACTAGGTAAGTAATTTATTATAGGTAAAAAATTTAAAGAGCATTTGGAAGCTAAAAAAATGTAATTCTTATTTTTTTAAAAAATGCAGAAGACTAAATTTCATTGACTTTTATTAAGAATCACCTGAGATAGGATTCAATTATAGACATTGGTGTGCAGTGCTAGTACCAGTTTTCTGAACAAAAGGGATCAAAGGCATCAAAGCTACAATTGTTTCACAAGGTCCCTATAGAGGAGACTTAATTATGTGACATTTCCAAATAGGAAATGGAAGTGCATGAGTTCCTAGGCTACAGAGAAACAACCATTAGACATGCCAAAAGCAAAACAACTGCCATTTTCACCTAGGAAATCATTCCTTACTAACTATAGGTATGGTGGTGGTCAGCTTAACCTAAAGCAAGACAAATCGGTAGAGAAGAGCATGCTGTTCTCCAGCTTGACAACAAGTTGTTAATTGATAACCAGTTGTTAATTTCCATTCTGTCAGAGAAAGACTGAAAAATAAACAAACACAAACAAAAATTGGAACCAAGTAATTGATCGAGACAGATTTTTCTTCTTCCCTAGCCACTCGGTGGCTAATGGAAGTACTGAAAAAGGAATAACTTTTAAACACACACAAATAAAATACAAAATCAAATTCTTCAGAGAAATGAAAGTAGCATATACTGCAATAGTTCTAGCCTGAAGAACTGGATTATTCTACCACATAGTCCTTTCCAGAAACTCATGAAACTAAATCTGAAAACAACAACTTGTTCTCATTAGCCCTTGGAGAACTGGGTTTCAACTGATCTCAGCTGATGGTATGAATCAACTTAACTTAACTCTATCAAATAAACCCGTCTGTGTGAGCACCTGCAAAGATAACTAAGCTTCACATAGCTCTAATGCTAATAAACTCACAGGCTAGAGCATACTACCTTAAAGTTACTTATTCAAGTGAGTTTAAATCTCTGGAGGCTATTTTGCCCTAGCTGCTGCTTTCACATGTTAAGAAATATATAAGGCACAAAGAGCTGTTTCCAAGGTTCAGTTTACACTAGATTTCATGTGGAACATGATAAATATTTATTTTTTCCCTGAAGTATGGAAAGAACTAACTAGGAAAGGGTCAATAGTACAGACTAATAGGCAGACCCGGAATTCAAGGACTCTGTCATCTATCATATTGGTTCTAATAGGATTTTCAAGTATATGTAGAGGTTATCATTCTGTAACATTCTGTCTACCAATTACTCTCACAGACAGTTTAAAAAACGTACAAGAGTAGCAAAGCTATACAAAGGACTAGCAAGCACACTTACTTTGTAAATGATTATAGGATTATACCATCATTATTCCGTCAATCATTTATGTTTTACTAAATAACAAACTAAAGTCCTTTGAAGAGAACAACTGTGTTTTTCACAGTAGATATTTTTCTCCTAAAAAACTATCTGGAGAGAAACATGACGTAGGACCAAAAATATGCTACACAGAGGAATGTGTTGCAAAGGACATTGGAAATAATTGGAATAATTTACCAGGAAAAAAATAAGAAAAATTTATTTAATTTGTTTAATTTAATATAATATTTCACTGTTAAAAGTTGGTAGTCTTTTTGCTTGCTTTGTTTTTTTTTCAAATAACATTCAAATATTTGAAATTCTGTGGCCAGAGCCTGCTCACATAACTGCAGTAGTACCATTTGTTCTTATACTACCTGAAGTGCAGCACCTGTCCTAGTATAGAGATTTAACAAGTAAGAAACCTGGGAATTTGTCTGCAATCATTGCTTTGGTGCAAGTCACAGTTCCTTTGCAATCTGTTTCATATCAGGAACGGCTGGAGGATTGGTGTCTGTTACAGGGTGTGTAGTTATTCTAGGGCCAGCACTGATTCATCACTGCTCCAGGTTTGTGAAGGTATGGAGGGGTTGATACTTTTCTAGCACTTGGTGGATCTCAAACTGTGTGAAAATGCATCCCCTCTTCTGACCAAACAGAGTAGAATTACTCTCCTTTGCAGCTTACAACTGTTTTTAATTTATGTTGTATAGATTGGTCCTATTTATTTTGAGAATTATCCTTTTTTGTAACATATTTTGAAGTTTTACTTTAAAGATAAATTCTTCACAGGTCTCATTGGAATATAAATGCAAGAAATGGCATTGCATTGACTACAAGAAGCTAGAATCCTATTCCCCACTGTCCCATGTGAACCAGCTCTGCTGTGAAGTAGCTTCAAGGCACCAATAATTTGCCTGTCTGTCTCTTAACCTCTTTACCTGATTCTCATGTTGTTAACAGTAGTCAAAATCACATTTGTTTTCTATTTGCAGAGGTATACCATTGAATTTTCTTCTCTGGCAGGGCTTCTGAGAGTCACAACCCGATGGACCGGTTTCAAGTCTGTACAAATATGAAGACTGCAATGAAATGTGGCTAAGGTGATGTTCTCATGAACAAAAAATGCTCTTTTCTGATGTAGCCTTTCTCCAGATAGGTATTTTTAGAATCTGTTGCATACTTTTTTTTTTTTTTCCCTAGCAGATAGTTGATGACTAACCTGTAGATTAAAATAAATCATTAAACATCTTTGCATAACCTTATACAATGTATATATTTGTAAAGACTGAGATTTCTTTATGGATAAGAAGGCAGACTATATATTCTAAGTAAAAGTTTTACAGTAAGTAATGCAATTACCACTAAACAGGATATATAGATAAAAAAGCAGTAAGGGTAGTCCAGACGGTCTCTTCCGGCTCCAAAAGTTTTGTATATTTTTATGTGCTATCTCAAGAAAAAGACATCTAGTGAGTCTAATTTCCCTAGGGTGAAGCACATGGTGTATGGTATGTCTTGTCTGTGGTAATTACTATGCTTTTAGCATTCAGTAATAACTTCTTTTTACATAAAACACAATAGGTTAACAGTACAAGTACTTCTTATGTAATACAAATTATTTCACCTGGATTATAAGTAACAGCAGTAGGAAGCGGCCACCTGAAATACAGTTACATGTGTAATTCATTGCTGTTGCAATAGTATATTCATCAATGTAATATCACATATTACATTAAGTTCTCAAAGTGTATGCCTTGTTAACTATAATGACAATTTAAGGAAATGCTTAACTCTTTTCATGAAAATGTAAAGAATTCTGTCTTTTTGTATACTGAATATATTGTTACACATCATTCTTGTATTTGTTATATAGAATAACAAAATCTGTTTTCCTCTTATTTTAGATAGCAGTACTATAAAAATTATAGACTGTGATGGGAAATAATAAATTTTCCATTAAGATGAAAGAAAGCTGAATACAGTCTCTTTCCCCCTTCATTCCTTCCTTTCTTCCTCCCATCCTCTAACCTCCTCAGTCTTACTCTATATTTCTTCCCTTTTCTTTCTTCTTCTCTTTTTTAGACAACAAAAATAATGTTTCTTTAACATTTCTAGAATACAAGAACTGTGTTTTGCTTTTGCAATTCTGATGAAAATTATGGTCATCCTTTAATATAAAGTGTGTATTATTCTGAGTGATGATAGTCATTACTGTTTCATTATAAGGAGGCTACAGAGGCAAAACTTCCAGGATTTGAGAGAAAACCATCCCTGCAGAGAAAATCCTGTATTAGGTGTGCACCTGCATGACATTAGGCAATACTTACATTATGGTGTCTACTTTGAAAAGGTCTGTCACGATCCACTATTGGGTTGAACAATTTGGCAGAGGTTAAACCCCCTTGCTTTCCAACCGACCTCAGATAATTCTGGGAGGTTGGGGGCGGCTGGGCTTAACTTCTGATTAATTCCAATATTTTATCGTGACTAAGGTTCCTTTTACATTCTCGGAAACAGAATTAAGACTCGAAACGGAGTCAAGTGCCAAGTCACTTTATTCGGCCAACAATAAACGCGAGAGAGAAAAGCAGAGAAAGAGAGGAAAAGCGAGAAAGGGAAAAAGAGGGGGAGAAACAAACGGCACAGGGGTGTTGTGATAGCTACCACCACGGGTCTATGTGCTGTCCGTGCGGCCTGAGCGATCCATGCGGTCTGTGCGGCTGGGGGGGGCTGATGCGCCGGATGTGTCAAATCTTCTGGGGGGTAGATGTTCCTGGGCGCTCCCTCGTGGTCTCTGCCAGTTCCCCTTTTATAGGGTTGTCTTCTTCCATAGTTGATGACTCTTTTGCATACCCACGCCTCCCACTCGGCAGTGGGGCGCATGCCCAGTACAGTATGCTCGAAAGTTCTAGGGGGTCCGAGCCCCCTCCCCATGTCAGTTAACTCTGGGCCCGGGCGCATGCGCAGAGGATGTGTATTCCAAGACAACAGGCCACACATTCCTGTGGGGTGGGACCCAATGGGCTGAAACTGCCCCACTCAGTTGCCGTGGTGATTAGGCTTTGGTGGTTAAGCTTGCCTGCCACCAATGTTGAGACAAGCTTCTAGTCCCTTACAAGGTCTAAAAAAAAATTAAATCTGTAATTAAATAATGTAATGAAAAATTGACAGAGAAGAAGGACAGAGAATTATTTCATCCATGTACTGTACCATATAGCACTTTATGGATGTTGTGGTTTAACCATAACTACGCTAATACCTTTCACAGCAGCAAAACAGCTGAATATTACGTATTGTGATGTCTGTAATGACACTTTCCTTGCATTCAGACTTGTTTATCTCTTTTATCTGTGGATGAGAAACAGCTTGCTGTTCTCTGTGTTGGTCTGTCCCTTTTTCCTTCAATGAAGTATTAGTCATCCTGAAAGCGAAGCCATGTAGCTTGCTCATCTGTTTCATTGCTGAGGAACTCTGAAACATCTACACTAGTTTCAGCTAGTATTTCACTTAAATTTTAAAAATACATTTGGCTTTACAATAAGGAGTGGGACACATTGGCTATAAAACAAAAGTATGATGCTGGTCAGAAAGAATTTGTTACCCAACTTATCAAAAATGAAAGGTTAGGAGTGCACCAAACCATCTTCTTTCTTGAAAAGATGACATAGAAATGTGTTTGTGTAAGTGCCTGCATGTTCACTACATGTCATGAAGGATGACTAAGAAAAACCTGAACAGTTCTGCTGTTTAAGAAATACTTTGACCTTTCTGTCAACAGTTTTTTGTCAACAAGATTGAGTATTGTGAACTTACTTTTAAGCGATACATGATGTCTGTCTTAGCCTTTGTGCAATTTGGGGTAATAACCCAAAGATAAGGTATTCAAATCAGATTAAAAATCAAAACTACATAATTTGGATAATTTTTTTGTGGTTGAGTCCACTACACACTTATATTAGGCACTCTCATTCAGAGATAATACTAATGAAATTGGAATAATTTTAGCAAAATTTTAAACAGGTTGTCTCAGCAAACTCATCATTCCCAAACAGTGATAAGATTATGACAGAATGGAATTCCATTCAGAGTATAAAAAAGGATCAAATTTTTAAACATAAAGAATATTTTTAAAACAAATAGAATCATAGGCTGGCTACATAAAATATACCAATAAAGCATCCTGTTGCAATGGTTTTTCTCACATTGCCTGGATATGTGTATAACTTTTAAAAAAATCTTCCTGTTGGAGGAATAAAGAGACAATTAGAAGACTACCTGGTCTTTTCAATGGTGTATGAATATAATTTTAGTGAAAGTCTCTTAAGTCATACCAGTTTAGCATAGAACATGGGAATAGAATTATTGATTGTCATGGTTTAACCTGGATGGCAGCTAAGCACCACACAGCCACTCACTCACTCCCCCCTCCCTCAGTGGGATGGGGGAGAGAATCAGGAAGGAAAAAAAAAAGGTAAGACCCATGGGCTGAGATAGAGATAGTTTAATAAGATAAAAGAATAATAACAGTAACAATGAGAATAGTAAGAGAATATACAGAATATACAAAACAAATGATGCACAATGCACTTGCTCACCACCCACTGACTGATGCCCAGCCTGTCCTGAGCAACGATCACTCTTCACCCCGCTCTGACCAACCAACTCCACCCAAGCATGATATTATATGGTATGAAATAGCCCTTTGGTCAGTTTGGGTCAGCTGTCCTAACTGTGCTGTACTCCCAGCTTGTTATGCACCTGGCCGAGCAGGAGAAGCTCAAAAAGTCCTTGAGTAGTCTAAGCACTACTTAGCAACAACTAAAAACATCAGTGTGTTATCAACATTCTTGTAGTACTAAATCCAAAACACAGCACTATGCTAGCTACTGTGAAGAAAATTAACTCTATGCCAGCTGAAACCAGGACATTGATAAAACAGTGTAAAGGGAATTTATTATGTGTTCATAATATGCAGAGCTCTGGCTACAAAAGTCAGTAGTGGACTGCATAGAAATATTATTCCTAACATATCTTTATTAAATGGAACATGCTTCAAAAGTACAGAGAAATACGTCTCCCTTTTAGATTAAGAGTACTAAGACTACATTCTTATAGGGTTTTCTCCTCAAGAGAGAGGAGGTCACATATGTGATAATAAATAAGTGAAGAATTAGGGAAGTCAGTTTTGTTGGACCTTTCTGAGATGAAAAAACCCTACCTGTGAAACTTACAACTTAAACCATGAGAATTCATTAAGATTTTAGAGTACAGTGCATGTACCTTTACATTGCCATTCCTTTATTTGGTTTTCAGGGATATATAGGAAGACCATTTTGTTTTTATCCACTCCAGTACTACAGCAGATGAAAATATCTCTTCTGCTGGCAGGCATACAACAGGAAGCCTAGATAACCAATATTGGAACAGAAAGCAGGTAAATGTTGCGATCCAAGAGGCAGATACAGCCTTAGAAATCATGGGCAAATATGTCTGGAAGGGACAATACTTGAAAGGTCATCTAGCCCATCCTTTAGTTTTCCACTAGAATTGACCATGCTTACACGATTCTTGACAGATACTTGTCTAACCTGTTCTTAAAAGCCTCAAACAATGGAAACTGCCAGTTTTATTGTCCTTATTAGTAAGAAGTTAATTCTTCTTCTTCCTTTTCCTTCTGTTAACAGTGGACATGAAAACAGGCTAGTTCATTCCTCTTTGTAGCTACTTTTTCTGTAACAGTGCCCCAGACAGACTTTCCTTCCTCAGAGTAAGCAATGCTTCCCTCTTTCCCTGTAAGTCATGTTTTCCAAAAGTCTGTTATTCTCTCTGTTTTTCCTGGACTCTATCCTAGAGCTAAAATAAGAGCTAAATTTTTGCTGCTGATTTTGGTTTATTATGAATGGCTTCCTCAAGCCCGCTAGAACCACATCTGTTTCATCATGACTGAGCTTCCATAGAGTAATTGTCTTCTTAATTCCAAACTCCATCAGGCAGAAGAAAGACCATTATCTACTCACTGTACATCAGCATAAGATGATTTGAATACCAAATTTCCTCCTTTAGCAGTTTTATGTTCACAGTAGTGGATGACAGGGCCAAATTCTGTGTCATTCTGTCCAAGATACAGTTACTATTACTCTCGGAGCTCACCCAAGGAGAAAAAAAAAAAAGAAAAAAGTTCAACAAAACAATCAACTTTCAAAATGTCCGTCAATAAGCATGTGCCTAATTTTAATTCATCTTGATATAATTTTCTTTTTACTGGTATTGAACAAGATTACCTTTATTATATCTACAGCCAAGGAACAGATGTTATTGTTCAGTAATAATTTGTCACAAAAATGAAGCACATTCTGTTTTTGGTTTCCCACCACATAACCATGTTCTCTTAAACATCTTTTTTCATGTATATTTTTTTCCTTCTATGCAGAAAAGAAAGTAAATGAAAATAATTTACAATGGAAAGAAGTTGGTATGTTTAAATTCCTTTTTTTTTACTATTCATTTGCAGTTTTAGCTTATGGGAAAGTAAACAGAAAAGTGCTATCTCTGCTGTACTCCAGGTTTGTTATTGGGGGTTTTTTTGTAGATTGAGGGTTCTCATAGATTAAGAGAATTAAGTGAGAAATATAACAATGATTAAAATTATACAGCTTTGGGCTAGGAATCAACAACCTCCTAGGAAGTCTATTACAATAAGAAAAAAGTCAGAGGATGTGGTAGAAAAATGAACTATTATGATGTTCTCTAGAATAAATTCACACATAATAATAGAAAATATAATATTAGGAACAATCTTTCACCAGTGAAAAGATAGTTTAGATAGTTTAGATGACCCTATCTTCCTCTGTAATAGCTATGAATTTCCAGTTGTCACCATTATGAGTGTCTACTTTTCTTACTTGATACTTAACTGTCTCTGCCCATATTTCTTTTGCTTAGTCCCCAGGACCATAAAAATGTCAGGATAATTTGTGATAATTCATGCAACCAAAAAGAAAACTAAAGGGCCTTTGAGCTCATAAAAACTGTATTTTATTAGAATATAAACTAGAATAATTTTAAATAGCTTTTTAAATTAATATTTTAAAGTAAGGATTCAGAGAGTGACTTGATAAGAACATGGAAGAGACATCCAATGTTGGTTTCCAAATACACAAATTATAACAGGTCAGGAAATTGCCTGACCTAAAAACCATTGAGACAATATGGAGTGTCAGTGGATGAAATGTATCACATGTTCCCATTCCTCTTCCTAGGTATCTCTTGACTGAAAACTCAAAATGACTAGAAAAGGATCAGTCCAAAAGGTTCATAAACAATCGCTCTCTCTCTCTCTCTCTTTTTTTTCCTTTCTTTCTCTTTCTGGTGTGTTCTGGAATCCAACATTGTTACAGTCAAGTTGGCAATTTTTTGATTTGCAATGAACTCTGCCCAATTAGATATCTTATCCTCCTATAGGGAGTTCCTCCTGGAACTTAAGGAACATAGCAGAGATGGAGACTAAACAGAGCAAACTTTCAGTCCATTTCACACTAAGGGTAATGCTCTTATTTCAGAAGAACTGATTGGTATGGTATTCTGAACCTATCACTAGTTTGAGACTACTTGTTCTCTGTCTTGAACTTTAGACCAACCTGTGATGGAGAATTATCTTGTACTTCTTCATTAGATAAACAGGATACACTTGAAGTTGCTCGTGGGCTATATGAGGCTGGAGGTGCATTAGCGTACAGAATAAAAGCTGTGTAAAGTATTGGTTAAATGTATGAAATCAACCTACTGATGACATTACAATATCTGAAGAACTCAAATATTTAGTTCATCTAAATTTCAGCAATAAATTACGTATCATATAGGAATCACTGGCGTAGCTTTATGTCCTATGTTATACAGAAGGCAATAGAGATGATGATAATCTAAAGTAGATGTAATAAAAAAACTTTTTATAAAGTTTTTAAACACCAGAGAACATCACTAAAGCGTGGACACTTCAGAAGTAGGGATGACAGCAAGTCAAACTATTGTAGAATCATGCAAAACCAGATCCCTCAAGAGGTTTTCTTGCTAATCTTCATCTTTTCAAACTACATTCAATAGACTCCTGACTCCTTTCACAGATATGTCTCCAAAAATCTTCAGAAAGGTGTTTTACAACTTCTATGTAAGTAGAGTATTCCAGTGTATTACTGTCTTTGGATTTATAACATTTTGCATGACACCTATATAACTCTTGCTGAAAATTAAAATTATATTTTTTTTTGTCACTCTCCCTGGGATTTCCAATTTGTTTTACACCTTCCTTAAATTATTTTGGCCCAAAGTAGTTATCAGACTCTCCTTAAACTTTTTTTCAGTATTAAAATGAGTAGAATAATTCTCTCGTGCCTTATTTAATACATTCTTGCTATTACATTTCAGGATTTTATCTACCTTTTTTATTATCATCACATAGCTGATACTTCTTTAATTTGTGGCCCACTGTACATTCAGACCATTTTTTACCATAGTACTACTGTTTAGCCATTTAAGCACCATTTTGCATTTATACTTTGGATCCTTTCTTCTCTAAGTGTAGAATTAAACTTGCCTTTGCAGAATTTATTTGTATTGTGTCATGGTTTAACCCGGCTGGCAACTAAGCACCACACAGCCACTCACTCACTCCCGCCCTCCCTCAGTGGGATGGGGGAGAGAATCGGGAAGGAGAAAAAAGGTTAGAGCTGTGGGCTGAGATAGGGAAAGTTTAATAAGAGAAAATAATAATAATAGTAATAATGAGAATGGTAACATAATGTACAGAATATACAAAACAAATGATGCACAATGCACTTGCTCACAACCCACCAAACAATGCCCATCCCATCCCAAGCTGGGATCACTCCCCCCGAGCCGCGATCAGTCCCTGATCAGCGATCACTCTCCCTGCAGCCGACCGACCGACCAACCCCCCCCAAGCATGATGTTATATGGTATGGAATAGCTCTTTGGTCAGTTTGGGTTAGCTGTCCTAGCTGTGTTCCCTCCTAGTTTGTTATGCACCTGGCCAAGCAGGAGAAGCTCAAAAAGTCCTTGAGTAGTCTGAGTACTACTTAGCAACAACTAAAAACATCAGTGTGTTATCAACACACACACTTGTAGTACTAAATCCAAAACACAGCACTATGCTAGCTACTATGAAGAAAATTAACTCTATCCCAGCCTAAACCAGGACATATTGATATAAGACATTTTCCCAAAGTCATTCTGAATTCTTATGCTGTTTTCCTTCACAAAGAGATGCCGTACCAAGCCTGTAGAAGTGCATTGTGTATTTCATCATCCAAGTCATTAATGAAATTATTGAACAATATTCCAGAAAAGTGCCAATTGGACATTGTTTAAAATACCCTCCCAGTTTGTTATTGAGTTATTGGTAAGTAGGCTTTAGTAAAATTTTTAAATTATTTCTAATTCTATCTGGATCACGGCTTCTTAGTTTGCTCTGGAGAATAAGAGAACAGATTGCCTCAAAAGCTGTGTCAAGACATATCACTTCTAATGTTTCCTTCTTATTCGCAAAGCTAGCATCTCTGTCAACTATAGAAATTAGATTGGTATGATATAATATATTCTCTACATATGAATTTTTGACTTTTCTTACGTATTCCTTATAAATTCATTATTTAAGAATATGTTCTAGTATCTTTTCTTATATTGAAAATAGCCTAGTAATTTATACTTTCTTGGTGCATCTTTTTTTCCTTAAAATTGTCCCACATTCTATGACCTTGTACATCCTCCCTGCATTTTTGGAAATCATTGATAGATCAAATTGTTTCAGGTAACTCTCTCAGATCTTTAAGGTGAATTTAAAATCCTCATGCTGACTTAGAATGTTTAGATTAAGTAAGCATTCATTCATTTATTAGTTTCCTATTTGGACCTGTGTTTCTGTTAGTTTGTTGTTCTTTTATACCCATCCATGTTAGCTAACAGTTGCAATTGCTTCAATTTTCCCTATATCATGAATCATTAGTTCACCTTTCTCATTAAGCAATGGATCTATGTTTTCTCTTTATCCTTCTTTGTAATGATTTATAGGAGCTTTAATTACAACTATTTATGTTCCTGACTTGACTTAAACAGTTACATAGCTCAGCTCTTACATAGTTACATAGCTAAACTGAGGCTGGAGCCTGCTCAATATGTTCTATCTTGTGCAATCCAGATTGAAGCTGAGCCAGCACCTTAAGTTTGTTTGTTCTTTTTAACAATCACTTGTACTTTCTTAGCTGCTGATCCACTCCTTTTCTCTTTCTTCCAAGCGTATTAATTCATAGATTAGAGTTGCCTGGAGTCTACTGTAATATTAACATACAAGTTATTTGAAAGTACAACTTTTTAAAAGTCATATAAATTATAAACAAAATTATGTAATCGTGTCCATCGAAAAAACAAGTTGATCAAGAAATTTCTAATACATCCTAACAAACCTCTTAAAATATTCTAGTCTATAATGCCATTACAAAATTATTAAGATTATTTGAGGTTTTGATTTATAATAATGGCTAATTCTGGTAACATTCTAATAAACTGTAAAAAACCCCCACTACTAGTAGCAAGGACATGAGAAGAAAAACATCAAGGCCAATGTGTTAAAAAATAATATATATATTATAATAACTTGATAGCATTATCTATTTCCAATGGGTTGTAAATGTTGGTATTTATTGAGTGTTAAGCTGATAATGCTTTCTCCATTGTATCCTGAAAATTGGGAAGAATATAATTTCCATATGTATAGTCTTTTTTAATAACTAGGAAATCTGTACAAGTGCAAAATGGGATTGGCAACATTGTCTCTTTAAATGAAAAAAAATTAACTACACATACAGTGGTTTACAATTATGTCCTGGTGGGTTGCAAGATGGGGAATCTTTTTGATCCCCTGAGGGTTTGTGTACTGATGAAAAGCCAATCTATGCTCAGCAGAGCTGCAGGGCTAGTAGAATCATGACAATGATTCAGAGGAACGATATAACTGGTAACTTTATTAACTGGCAAACTTAACAAACTGGCAAGGTTAATGAGTGAACAAAGGCAACTTGGCAATGGAACTATTTTTGGTGCAACTCATCACAAGTTGTCCAAAACTTATATGTGTGAACACACAGTAGAGAAGTGGAGAAAGAGAGGAGCGAGAAAAGGACAAGAAGGGAGAGGAGGATAGAGAAAGGAGAGGTATCACCACACTTGAATCCTGCGTGATCATCTTGGGGCAGAGTCTAGATCCGTAGGTGATGGGTCAACAAAGCAAAATATGTGCACTCATCCTTATATAGTCTCATTAGCCCAAGACCACCCCTGGGGCAGCAACTGTCTCACTTCTGCACAGTCAAGCATTCTAGAGAGTTCTCGAATTGGGATGGGGGGCGTTGGTGGGGTGGTGAGGGTATTTGATGATCACACGCTCCTTCCGTGAATACCTGTTGACTGGCGCATGCTCAGTTGTTGCCCACTGGAATAAGTTGAGTGGGCAGCCCACAGTCCTACCTCCACAGGGCTCACCCCGCCCCTCTCTGTTCCCCATGTGCCCCTGTGAGAGAAAAGGAAATGTTGGACTGCACAGTCAGTCTTAGACAAGTTAGCATGTCTGAACGGCTTTTCAATGGGCATTGGACAAAATCTTTGTGATAGCTCTTTTATCTTTTTTATTTGTTATTGTAACTGATATTTGTCTGTTGCACTGTAGTAAAGAACATTAAAGTTATCTAAATTTAAACTGTGTATCTTTAATTATTCTGCATTTGGTATAACCACAGATACAGCTTGATGGCCGTAAACTTGTGTGGAAATATTACAGACTTTTTCCTCTTTTTACCAAAGAGAATCTAAGAATGGCAAGGACATGAGAAGAAAAACACCGAAGCCATCTCTTCCTTTACCTCATTAGGATTTCCAGACATCATTTATGGTTAAGCCAGTGGGCTGGTCCTGATCCCAGACTTCAAAATCAAGGACAGTAAAGCCATAGACTTTCTTGGATGCTCTATTGTTGAGTCAATAACAAACCCCTGAGCTCTCAAGAAAGAATAGATCTGAGCCAACTCCAAAGTGATGGTTCCTTCAGTTACTACTAGTTTTGTCAAATGACAGCTGAAGGACTCTTAGCAGACCAATATTCCAGTCCCATCAAAATTTGTCTCAGAGTCGGACATTTCACTCACTGGATGAAGAGCTGACAATCCAATCAATCATTGTAATTGTGCACTAGCCTCCTCCGTTTACATATTTTGCCTCCATCAACCCCATTTTCTTGATAACATACCATGCACTATTATGACACTCTAGGCAGGATAAAGAGGGATATGTGAAAGCTCAAGTACTGCTAGAAAAAAAAGAAATCTAATAAGAACAATATGCATTATAATAAATTCCTCAAACGTCATATTGAAACTGTTCTGCAGGCTAAGAGAACTTTCCTCATCCCTTCCATTAAAGCAGCCAAATCCAATCCCAGAGAGCTATGGAGAGGTGTATATTGCTTCATCAGTCCTGACTGTGTACAGTCTGCAGCAGACCTGAGGGCTGAATGCAATGAGAATTATTATCTTCTCAAACATCATGGATCCATTCTATTTATAATCAGTAAGTTACAACTCACCTGCATTTTCAGAGCTCAGAATGTTCATTAATCAAGGTATATATTGAACACTTGCAAGATTCACGGCCTAAAAGATGCAAGTCTGACTCAAACATCTTCTGGTTATTAGAAGAGAGTCACGAATAACTAGAATCGCTCCTGCCCAGAACAGGATACAATTTTCTTTTAAGTATTCAGCAGTCCAGATGAAATGGAAGACACGTACCTTGGATATTTTGGCTGTAGGCAACTACCACCCAGAAACAAGCTTTTAGTTTCTTAAAAGCATATGCAGTATTAAGCTAGAGTTAACATTGCATATCTATATAATTAAAGCTAATATTCCAGCCTCAATGTAATCTAGATTTGCACTAGGACAAAACGTTAAAACCAACTCAGTAGCACTTATGGCTGGTTTTTTCCCACCAGTGTTATGCGGAGTAGTTCTTATATAGCAAACTCTCAATTGTATTTAATGTTGTTTACCATGTACAATGCTTTGAAAAACTCTAGCTGGGCTGGAACAGCAGAGCATTTCTTCAACAATATGGGAGAAAACATCTTCTGTCAGATCACTTTATGGACCAGATTTTTTAGTCAAATTCTTTGTCTCAGGTTCATCTTCACTGACCTCTGTGTTTGGGGATCAACACAATCAAAGACTTCCTATCATTTTGAAGTAAAGACTGGGTCTGATATTCTCATCCTCTGCCATGACAGAAGCTTTCAAATGAAACAATAAAAAATCTAGAAGACAGACCATTTGCAAGATCTGTCCACAATTAAAAACTGCATTTCTTCTAGGTACTTCTTTGCTTCTCCAAGTACAAGATGTATTTCATCAACTTTGCCTAACTTAAATACATAGAAACACATATAATAATAATCAACAATAACAAAATCCGTCATAAAAAAAAAAGACCTGTGCATGTGAGACTGATAGGCTCAACATGATGCAGATGTTGTCTACTGAAAGACTAGAAAGCCTTAAATCCTGTAGCACTGAGTGCAATCTATAGTAAAGTTAGGAAAAAAAGTTACATTCTTATCCAGTTATGTAAATGTCTTCAGTAGTTATGAGAGGGCAGAATATTCTTAGAGTTTATAGCACACTCTAATATATATACTATCTAGATTTAGTGCAACAAATTAAAACTGCACCTTATACAACATTTACATTATTAAGCTCATAATGCCACACTGAAATTTTACATTACATTTATAAAATTTATTTAACTGCTATATTGTTCCCCAGTGCTACACTGGGAAAAGCCCTGCTTTTCATGAACCTTAAACATATTGGGCTGTTCTCATCTGTTCCTTCAACTTTACTGTCAGAATTTCTGAAGAATTTGTAGAGTACAACTAAGAGAATTATGCAACAGACAGAGCAATCTGTAAAGGCATAGCTCTAATAAGGATTTTTCTAGAGAGTAAAAGGCCAATCCACATTCTTCCTAACTTGTTCTTTCACTCCATACTTATGCCTTTTGCAGCAAATATATGGTTATTTCATCCAGATAATGTTTTCCTAGGTTGCTTATGAAAACTGAAATGTCAAAGTCTTATGAAAGTTAAGATATATGATATCTGCTGTTTCTCCCATATTTAAAGGAGCAGATAATCTGTAATAAAAGAAAATGCAATTAATTTTTTATTGGTTTGTTCAACTCTCATGTGAAAAGTGTTCTATTTTGCGTAAGGAAATTTGAGTTACACTAGGCTTTTTGATTTGGATGTTTACTTTGGAGGTCAGCAAGAACACTTGATACAGCAGTTGTAAGATGCAAAAAGTACCAGAAATGATTGAAGAAAAAATCAAGTCTGAAATCCCACATTAGGTCCTGATTACAAGGTTAAAAATTTCTGTTCTTTGCCTTTGGCCCAGTAGGTTATTAATTGTTTTCTCTGGTATGGACTTGCATAAAAAGGAGAAAACTACAAGTCCTGATCTCCTTTCATTCTACCATCTCTGTCTGCTTTTACTGTCAAAGTCTACAGATTTGTGGTTTGCGTAGTCTTCTGAGAACAGTGAACTTCAATGCTTGTGGTGACATAACCATTGAGAAGGTGGGCTGTAAGAAACAGCAGCCTGCAAAAGATGAATTTAAAAATACAAGGACTGCCCTCTATGCCTTCATTTTAAGGAAATAATTTAACCACCATTCTCAGCTTTTACCTACATCAATAGAAAGAAGTAACTCCTCCTGGCACTTAGGTAGATATGCAAGAACTTGTTAGAGGATGAGAATCAAGATATTTGCACTCAGCATCTCTTTATAAAGTCTAGTTACCTTTACAGTTGTCAATTACTCTTTATTGTGGATCTCATTCTGAAGAATGTAACTCTTCATACACAGTGCTTAGAACATGGTCACCTAATGCACCAAGCCAGGTGCCCAAATCACAGTCATTAGACAATGAACATCATGTTGTTAAACTATGTGCTGGATCTATCCTTTGGTCTGTGTGTCTTTTAGAGTTGAAAGTTTTCTTGGATCAATTAGTGATAAGTGCAATAAATACATGTCAAAGAAAGTTTCTGAAATAAGAATATGATGCCTCATTTAGATACATAGCACAAGGAATTAGAAGTTTGACTTTTCCTTTACTTTAGATCATGTTACCAAGTTTCTTTCTCCTTAGAGAAATCATGCATGTCTTAAAATCAATACCAAATAGGAGTTCACTTAACTATACTGTTGAGAATCATCGCAGATGAATTAAAGATTATCTGGTTTTGAACTCTGCCTGCACACCTAAATTATCACCCAAGTGTCTTTTGGCCTTTCTTGTTTCCAGCACGTCCCTGTCAAGTAAATGATTACTGCAAGTCTCTTTGTAGGCAAGTTGTCTCATTTGTAATGTGTTTAGCAGCTCTGATTATGCTTTTGTAATTCCTAAATAAAAGCTTAGACTACTAAAATGATTTGTTTGTCAACAAAATGATCTTCAAATGGCAGCAGTTTTTCATGTTTTCATAATGAACAGTTTTCAACACTGTATAGCATCACACACGAATATGCACTAAAAAATACAGCTGTGATGCAATGCCTTTCCTTCAGGTATAAACATATTTGATGGAACACAGCACACAGTAACTAATTCTTAAATACCACATTCTTTCATGCTTCCTTTTCCCTCCCTGTCTGCTACTGGTCTAGACACTACTCTCCTGACTTATGTAACCACCCTAAGTACTTTTATTACATTAAATTCTTCACTTCATATTCATGTTTTAAAATCAATGTACTAATTGTTTTGTGTGCCCAATTAAATGGAAGTCAGGGTGTGGTATGCAAGAAATGCAGAAGCCGAGTGGGCAGTAACCGCAAGGCCAAGAAGAGGAGGAGCAAGAGGGCATCATCGTGACCACACAGTGATTGGCAGGACTGGAATGTGGCCTTGCTATAAAATTTAGGGCTAAAAATTAAACTGCGTCACTTGGAGCATCCATAATGTGTATGCTGTGTTTCCTTGACCCGCAGACGGCAGGGTGTCTGCGTGATCCTTCGGGTAACCTTAAAGTTGATACAAGAACCAACATCAGGGTGCAGAAATTAATACAAAATAATTTACAGGTTTCATCAGATTAAATGTAAAGGCCTCTAATCTGATTGTTTATATTTAAGGTGGTTATCTAAACTGCTTCTGCACTCTGTAGCTAGAACAAAGCACTTCTGTAAGATTCATCACACTTTAAAGGACACTTCTTGAATAGGTTACATAATCACACACTAGAAATGCCTAGCTTTCTCCACTGACTACGGAGAGAGCTTAGTACAATTTACATAGAGTCATTCTCTAGATAACATATACGCACATTTGGTCAGATGAATCCTCTCCTATGAATCTTATTTTACCATAGCTGACTCAGAGGTGCATACAATATGTGCTTTGGAAGTTGAATGTATTTTCTATAATACTTCACTCTATTTATCATATTGTAAATACACATGGTATTAAAAGTACTGTCAGTGCATAACCCTGTAAACTGAAATATGCCTTCCTGAAATTATAGTGTAATACAGAACATAGCAGGAAAAATATGCCATTCTAGGGAGGATTTGTGGGGTTTTTTACTGTATCTGTTTGACAGGGCTGTTGGATCGAAAGAAACGGTTGGTGAGTTATCATCCTCTGCTTTACTGCATGTCAATATATAGTGAATAGGTGATAATGTAGCACATTAAATTAGTAGGCATGTTATAAATGTGTGTCTGGAAAATCACATGTGCACTGGTCTGTCATTAAACAAGCTGTTTTACTGCTAGATGGAAAAGAAAGAGGTGGGTTTCTTTTCTTTCAATTATTGAAACCAGATATTTTACTACAAAGTATAGTCAACTATGAATTATCTTTGAATTAGATAGCTAAGCCAGAAAGGACAGACAACTTGGGTCCAAGCTGAAGTATGACTCAAGAGAAAGCAGATAGCAAAGCATGACTTGGAATGCTGCTTTAAGGTAGTAAAGAGTCCCAGAAAAATAATCTTTATCAGCTCTAATTTGTCTTCACAAAAACTCATCTCTTCATCTGCATAACATGTTCCCAAAGCAGTTCCACAGGTTCCCCAGTGATTCAGTTCACATCCAGCAGTCCCATATCATCATCATGTGGAAGTCACTGTTGCCATATCCATAACAGAGTATCACGTTAATTTATCAGTGCCATGAAAACCTAAGTGCTTTCTCCAGCATGACTCCTCATCTATGCTGTTAAACACTTTCTTCCCAGAGAAGAAGGATTTTGTCCATTTTTCTGGCTGGGAGCAGGCTGTGATCTGTATCACCCTCACGAACCACACCAGTCCTTATCCAGGGAGAGCTCATTGAAATAGGCAATACATATCTAAATGCGTACCTACCTCTGTAGAAATAGTTTCACAGACTGAAACACGTAGGTGTATTGGGTTTGCATGGCAAGGTTTTGGTAGCAGGGGGGAGCTACAAGGGTGGCTTCTGTGAGAAGCTACCAGAAGCTTTCCTGGTGTCCAATAGAGCCAATGCCAGTTGGCTCCAAGGTGGATCCACCACTGGCCAAGGCTGAGCCCATCAGCGACGGTGGTAGCACCTCTGCGATAACATATTTAAGAAGGAAAAAAAACCCCAACCTGCTGCAGAACAGTAGCTGGAAAGAGAGAAGAGAGAGGATGTGAGGGAAAACAGCCCTGCAGACAACGAGGTCAGTGTAGGAGGGGGAGGAGGTGCTCCAGGTGCTAAGCAGAGGTTCCCCTGCAGCCTGTGGCGAAGCCTGTGGTGAAGCCCATGGTGGCGCATGTTGTACTCCTGAAGCCTGTGGAGGTTATCAGTGGAGCAGGCCTCCACACCGGAGGACTCCACACCGGAGCAGTTGGATGCCCAAAGGAGGCTGTGACCCTGTGGGAAGCCCATGCTGGAGCAGATTCCTGGCAGGACGTGTGGACCTGTGCATAGTGGAGCCCGTGCTGGAGCAGGTTTGCTGGCAGGACTCATGACCCCACAGGGGACCCATGCTGGAGCAGTCTGCTCCTGAGGGACTGCACCCCATGGAAATGATGGACCTACGCTGGAGCAGTTAATGAAGAACTGCAGCCCATGGGAAGGACTCATGTTGAAGTTCATGGAGGACTGTCTGCTGTGGGAGGGACCCTATGCTGGAACAGGGGCAGAGTGTGAGGAGTCCTCCCCCTGAGGAGAAAGGAGCGGCAGAGACAGCATGTGATGAACTAACCCCAACCCCCATTCCCTGTCCCCCTGTGCCACTTGTGGGGAGGAGGTAGAGAAAACCAGGAGTGAAGTTGAGCCCAGGAAGAAGGGAGGGGTACGGAGAAGGTGTTTTAAGATTCAGGGTTTCTTTTATCCTCTCCTACCCTCATTTGACTGGTAATACATTAAACTAATTTTACCAAGTTAAGTCTGTTTTGCCCATGACAGTAACAGGCAAATCATGTCTCCCTGTCCTTATCTCAACCCACAAGCATTTTGTTGTATTTTCTTTTCCCAGTCCAGCTGAGGGGGAGAGTGATAGAGCAGTTTGGTGGCACCTGGTGTCCAGCCAAGGTCAACCCATCACAATAGGCTCTTGGTTTAATAACCTCTTTCTAGTACAGTGACAGCCAAGTGCTTCTGGAGGAGCTGAACTGGTCAGCACTGAATTAATGCTAATAAGCAATATTAAAAAAAAACATGAAGTGACTATTGCAGGGAGTCCTAAAAAAGAATGCCAGACCTGAAAGGCACAATTTACTGCCAAAGTCCTGTAGTGAAAATGAATTACAACCAATATACAAGGGAGGAAGTGATGAAAGACTTTCATAAAAAAACTTCAAAACAGTTCAGAGAACATAAGGAAACAATCTGTACTTAAGCTGAGTAAGACGCATCATTATAGGCAATGTCTGAAAATTTAACAGGTACCAAAACTGGAAAAGATAGTTTTAAGAAAATAAAGGACAAGTAGTTCGTACAACGCCAAGCAGTCCAACAAGAGCTATTGAAATTCTGATAATATTTCTCTGGTTAGGGACCCAGTTCAATTTCTAATCAGATGTACTTAAAAATATTCCTTAATATAAAGAAAGTGAATAACACCATCCTGATTCATCAGACACATATATTTGTTTATCAGTTACTGTAATTGCTTTAGTAAGTACCAATGAACCTGGCCTGCCCTTGCAGTGACTTCACATCCACTTTATCAGTGCAGTTCCATTGGCTTTAAACCTAAAGTACCACAGACCATAAAATATAATGCATCGTTAAAACATTAATGTAAATGTTGGAAACATATCACTAAATTTCTCTCAGCTCTTAGTTCTTCAGAAAATACTCTGTAGGGATTGGTGACCGGAAGATCTCGCGATGTACGGAAAGGATAGGGACTGACCCCCCCTGTGATAAGGCTTATGATGTAACTGCAAAGGCGGGAACGAAGTAGTTTGCATATAAAAGCAGTGAAAGAGAGTTAATAAACGCCATTTGTGATATCCTCATATTGGTGTCTGTGTCTCAGTGGCCCGGGGGCAGTGGGTGTGTAGCTCTCGTGCCGTCTCACCTCGAACGGGAGTTGTTGCCGCAGGCAGGTAAAGAAAGCCGGCTGCAACAAGTGGTGACCCCGACGTGATACTGTGAGGCGGCGGACCGCGGGCGGTCGAGTGTGTGTGGGTCCGGACCATGGAGGCAGTTGTTAAGGTAGTAAGCGCTCTGGGACGCGAGTGGGATACTTCTGTGAAGTTAAAAGATGTCCAGGCGTGTGTGGACCGACTTCTGAAGGAAGGTGCGGTCAGTTCTCCGGGGGATATATTGTCACCGGGGAAGTGGGGGAAATGTACTACAGCCTTAGCTGAGTTTGCAATGGACAAAAAATCGGCTAAAGAGTTAAAGACTTGGGGGGTAATACTTAAACTGCTACAACGAACAAAAGACGAGTGCGAGACATGGCGAGTGGCTCATCAAGCCCTTTTTGAAACTCAAGATCAGGATACTCAGGTGGAGGAGAGTCAGAGTCAGAATATCCAAGCAGAAAATATTGA
>NW_009258947.1:42281-46519 GCF_000687185.1 Egretta garzetta
CTAATGCATATCTGTGAGTTTTTCTTCTAGGAGATATTCCTGGGAAAAGCTGAAGAGAAAAGCAGAATGAAGAAAAGCAAACTTAAGTGCCAGAAGCTAGAATCACCTGACGAGCTGTTGAGAAACCGAAGCTTGAGAGGGAAGAATTCTCTTTGAAAAACTTGTATAATCATGATTGTATTCTTTATATTGTGCCTTATGGAAATAGTAATGCTACCTCACGCGCGTGCTTGGGCAAGAGATGCATTTCACTATTGCGTGCCGCTTAGTTTAGCTTAGATCGCAAATGACTTAGTACGGACGGTAGTATATGAAGAACAGGGCTGGAAATGATTGGATAACCTTATAGATGATGTATGGTTGAAGCTGTTGAACTGACTAGATTGGAAACAACTGGTATTAATTGCTTTGGGAGAAATGGTTGTCTTCTTAATAGTGTGTTGAATGCCCATTTTTGGCTCTGTATCTTAGAAAGCTTAAAGCTCGCTTGATTTGAGATAGATGTTTGAACGCTTATTAGCAATGCATAGTGCGCACAGCTGAATTTTAAGTAGTCATGGGGAGGGGGAAATGTAGGGATTGGTGACCGGAAGATCTCGCGATGTACGGAAAGGATAGGGACTGACCCCCCCTGTGATAAGGCTTATGATGTAACTGCAAAGGCGGGAACGAAGTAGTTTGCATATAAAAGCAGTGAAAGAGAGTTAATAAACGCCATTTGTGATATCCTCATATTGGTGTCTGTGTCTCAGTGGCCCGGGGGCAGTGGGTGTGTAGCTCTCGTGCCGTCTCACCTCGAACGGGAGTTGTTGCCGCAGGCAGGTAAAGAAAGCCGGCTGCAACAATACTCAGGGAAAAAAACACACCATAGTAAAATATTACTGAACAGGAAGAAAAGAGAGGCCTGAGTTGCAGTACCATTATGTGCTTATTTATAAATATCTCCTCATAGCCTGTTAGTTTTATAAATTTAAAATGTAATCTGGTATCAGAAGCAACAACAGTCAAAACTGCCAGATCATACAGAGACTGATGATTTCCAATCCTAAAAACAATAAAGAAAAACTCTTAATTATTAATCTTCAGCAGACAAGGTATCCTTTCTTTGTACAGTTGCAAGTCAAAGGGCTGGTGTGGTTTGGAACTGTGGAATCGGCAAAAGGGAAACTATTCTTGAACCATTGACAGAGCAGATGCGGAGTGAGGAAACATTCCCTTCTGTGGATTACATTGTAAAGACAAAATCCAGATACAGACAGGAGAGGCAACACTTTAGATAACTGCAGAAAGACTACAACTTATCCACCAGAGACATTGTCTGAGTAATTACCTTAAATCTGATTCAAGGTATGGAATTCATTTCACTTAACCGCCTAAAAGGTACGCATATGCTCTTGAATTACTCAGCCTGGGTTTGTTTTATAGTCGGTGGAGAGAAACAGACTTATTTAGGGCAGATCTGAATGGACCTATTTTAGGTGTTAACTGTAGACTGAGATGAATAACATAGTAGAAAACAACTTTCCTCTGTAGAGTGTAAAGGGAGACTATACAGATTGCTCAGACATAGATGTATATGTTTAGTCAAATTACTACATTTTTTAGATGAGCCCATCTAAGTTTTTCAAATAAAACCACTGAAAGGATCTTATCCATACTACAAGAAGAAAAGAAACAAAATTTGGGTGTCATCTTCTACTAAATGTTTGTTGAACGTCTAGTATGATATTTTCACACTTAAGCTTCCTTTGAATGCTAGTCTAATTAAAATAAAATATAGCAGTACTATAATATACATATGATATAGATATTTAAATTCCCTTAGAAAGCGTATTTGGTTTGCTTAATAGCTCTTTCATGTTTACGTCAAAGTACATAATTTACCAGTTTAAAATTTTTCATTCTGTCTAGGATAAAAATTGCTCAAATTTCGCTACAAATTTACTTTTTTTTTTCTCTATTTCTTTTAAGAGAATTTCTCCGAGACATAATCACCTATCACTACTAGACGGAAGTGCTTGTACTGAAATATTTTTAAATATATCTAATTCTTGCTGCAACACTTCACTGAAACTTATTGGTCTTAGATAGGCACTGGATCAAATTCTGAAATTGGAATCTGGAATAAATAATCAAAATATGGTTCTCTTATTATTGTCTGAGTCATGTTGTGAATCTAAGGTAAAGATATCTTTATTATATTTGGAAGAATAGAGAGTCTTTTGATTAGTGCTCAGATGAAAAAAGCATTTGAAAATATGGGAGTGACAAGGCCACTTGTGCTATACTTATTGAATAACCCATCTGGGTAATGGGAGGAAATGTTGTTTCTGTGGGCTATCTACAAAGTATTCCCAGTGCCAAAAATATATTAGATGCAATAAGAGATAGGAAGGGAGAGTAAAATCTGTCAGGCAAATGAGGCAATCTGGACAGAAACCAATAATTCAAGACACAAGCACTGTAATTAAACAACTGAGTACTTTTACAAATTCTGTTTTTCAGAATATATAATGATGTTTTCAACCAGGGGTGGGACATACTTGAATCAAGACATTTTCAAACAAGGACCTAACCTAACAGCTACAGGTTTTTTATGGAGTGGGAAAAATATAAGAAAGAACTAAATGATTCTATTTCTGCCTTGCTACTCTCTGCCTCCAAGTACTCCCCTCCCTCCAGTATCTGTTAAACATTGTTTTTGAGAAACCAAACCCATATATTTTGGTTCTCACCTGTAGAACTCTTACTTAGATAAGAATTACCTACTTTTAAAGGTTTGTGAGCTTTTCTTAATAAAATCAGAACCTATATGATGAGGCTATAGTAGTTTCAGGTCTGAAAGCAGCTGAGCTTTTGGGCATTTAACCAAATCTCAGAGGAAAAGTTTTGCTCTCTGTAGATGCTATTTTAAAAAATATTTTGTCCAGATATTATTTTCTTGACTGGACTTGAGTGTACTTACTGTAGAGTAAGTCCTTCTGGGGATGTCAACTGTTACAACCTCTCAAGAAAACTTACACAACTGAGCGAGCTTTACATAGAGCACTTTGATTTTCAGCTCCTTTTTTTTTTTTTTCTGTACTGGATCATATCCACCACTATTCAAGCAAAATGCAAAAAATCTGAAAGGCAAATGCAAAAGGGTCTTCAGAACCCATTTAAAGTCTAATACAATTTCATCAAATTCGCTACAGCGGCTTCTGTAGGTTTTGTGGCATTTAGTTGTGGACTCCTTGAGATATAGTCAATTGAGACTTCACTGATTAACTTACCTTCCTCCCACTTCCTTAATACTCCAGCTACTGCTGGCCACCCATTTGCAAAAAAACAGTGCTACCCATTCCAGCACACATAGCTTTGCAATTTCCCTATTGTCCATTACCTGTAGTATTCTATGCCCTCACATAATAGTGTAATTTCAATAACTTCAAAAGTACCTTTGTTGATTATTTACACTTTAGCTAAGACTCATAAATAAGAGTTCCAAAAAGTTAGGGAATAACTCAGGTTGCCATAATAAGTACTGAAGAATATGAAAAAGAGCATCTGTAGTGGTAATGGTGTAAGAATATAAAACAATCATGTGTCGCACTTCTGATGCCATAACAGTATAAGCAAATGGTGAAGTCAGTGGTGAAAAAGTCCTGAAAAAGCTGTGACTGAAAGAAGTAGAGTGCTTACTGCCAAGGTTTTTGATTTGAAAATGGCAGTAACCAAGAGGGAACAAGAGATGTGTGCATGGAAGGATTGTACATACTTGTATATGAGCTGTATTGCGCTGACATCTCCATGGGTCACACCTTTAAAAAAAAAAAAAAATTGTGTAATACAATAGTAGATCTAAGATTATTAATTACAGAAGTTATGTTGACACTTTTAAAATCCACAGAATTTAAATATAGTAAGAGTTCCTGAGGGAATTGACCGATGTAGTTGCCAAACCCTTCTCCATGATATTTGAAAAGTCATGGCAGTCAGGTGAAGTCCCTCGTGACTGGAAAAAGGGAAACATTGTGCCCATTTTCAAAAAGGGTAGAAAGGAAGACCCTGGGAACTACCGACCTGTCAGCCTCACCTCTGTGCCCGGGAAGATCATGGAACAGATTCTCCTAGAAGCTATGCTAAGGTACATGGAGGCCAGGGAGGTAACTCGAGATAGCCAGCATGGCTTCACCAAGGGCAAGTCCTGCCTGACGAACCTAGTGGCTTTCTATGATGGGGTGACCACAACAGTG
>NW_009258947.1:46694-81635 GCF_000687185.1 Egretta garzetta
CAGGCTGGAGAGGTGGGCCTGTGTGAACCTCATGAGGTTCAACAAGGCCAAGTGCAAGGTCCTGCACCTGGGTCGGGGTAACCCCCAGTATCAGTACAGCTGGGGGAAGAAAGGATCGAGAGCAGCCTTGCTGAGAGGGACTTAGGGGTGCTGGTGGATGAAAAGCTGGACATGAGCCGGCAATGTGCGCTGGCGGCCCAGAAGGCCAACCGTACCCTGGGCTGCATCAGGAGAAGTGTGGCCAGCAGGTCGAGGGAGGTGATTCTGCCCCTCTACTCTGCTCTGGTGAGACCTTGCCTCGTGAAATTGCCCTATCCTTTACTACATTCTAAATGGCCTTTAATTATATTAGAAAAATTAAATACCCTATATTCAAAAGAAAAGAAAATACTTGCATAATCAGGTAGTATTTAATGAAATACCCTAGCAAGACCACTTGAATTTCTTTTTCTAAATGTGTTTTCAGCAAATCTGCTGACCACTATTCATTCCTTTTTTCACCACAGGAAGGGAACACAAAATGTGTGTATCATAAAACAGAGATTTTAGAATGACACTAAACTGTTACTGGGCTAAAATGTTTGTGTAATTCTAGTATGCTGGAAAAAATATGTTGAATGATCCTTAAGCTTACCTTTGAACCTTCTCAGAAGGCTACTGGCAGTGTGCTGTTAGGTTATAACATAAAACATATGAGGCTACCAAGTGTAAAAAGACTCAGGAGTCCTTACATTGTGGGTGTGATTTTCCTCGAGTTATATATAATCCATGCAACTTAATTATTCTTTTGCCTTTAGTATTAAAAATAAACTTCATAAGAAAAAACCCAAATCCTTATGTTCAGTAATTTCAGTGATTTACCCTCAAAATAAAATTTGTGCAGCAGGTTTTTTTCACGATGAGTAGCAGCATTCGAGTATTCTCAAAGAGTAAATCCTACGATTTGGTTGATGATTTTATCCTCCATTATTTGAAGATACAAAAAAGGCAAAGTTTGCATTTGATATGCAACTTCATTTACCTTTGCATGCATATCAACAACTCAGTGAAGCTCTGTGACTCACTGGTGAACTTTGACCATAGCAACAAGCTTCCTTCTGCTTCTACTCATGGTCCTGATAAATTTTAGAATCCGATGAGGCTAGCCCAAGAGCAAAGCAGAGAAGTGGAATAGAAGCCTACACATTAAATATACCAGAGGGAAAAAGGCACGTGGTGGGGGTAATCAGAAGGCAACCAAAACCATTTTACTTTCAACTTATAATTTTGCCCTACTTTGTTTGTTGCACTGATTTATAGGTTAATTTTTAACTTAAATAGAAAATCCCAATATTTTAAAATAATACACATAATAATACTCTGTTAAAATATTTTCAACCCTATGTCAGTTTACTTGTAGATTTTTTTCAATACAAATACAACAGAGATATCTTGTATTTCACGAACATATAATGTCAATATTTGTTATGAAAGGGTATGTGCATAGTACAACTAAATATGAAATAGACCCCCTGAGAATAAAAATAACATATTTAGATACATCATTGGATAAATGGTTCTTTTGTATTAGGTTAGGTTTCTAATACCTACTTTCTTACCTCCAAAAATATATAGGTCTGTATATCAGATCCCAAGGCTAGTAATTGAGTATATAGACTGCAGAAACCTTTCTATAACAATTAAAAGACTTATGTCCTTTTGCCAAAATGGCCAGATATAAAAAGGACATTGTTATATTTGAATTGCAAATGTCTTAAAGTTTTCTCTCTGGCACTGAACAAGGGAACTTAGGCACTTAATTGTATTAAGCAGGAACTCAGCATCTGAAACTCCCTCTTGCTATTTGTTTTTTAAATTATCATTCTGGTGAAAGTGGCAGACTTGCTCTTTTCATTGAAGAAAGCTAATGGAAGAGGTGGAGAGTTCAGGTCCCTGTCAGGTCCCTGAGGACAATAATGGACATGACTGTCCCTGTCCAGCCCCTTTGGGGTGTTCCCTGACCCACCCACAGCACAGGACCCTATTTAAGTTCCCCAGGACTGTAAGTAATGGAAGTATTGGGGTGCAAATATTCATCCTTCCACAAGTGCCTCAAGACTACCATGAGGAGGATGCACCACTCCACTGTAACCACACATCACATGGGGTAACCCAGCCATAACTTCTCCTATCAATGGGACTTCTCTTTCTCTCTTAGTGGAAATTTTGACTTTCAGAAAGCAGGAGGGGGAGTATGTCAGTATTTGAAGAATCAGTTAACAGGTTTGTACCTATATTTCCTATTTGCCTCAGAAGTGATTTCCAAATAAAGGTCACTCAGCATGATTTCCTGTTTTGATCCTTTTTGAAAACTACTTTATGGCATTCATTAAGAAAATTAACTAGCTTTGCAGCACCATATTATGCAATTAGCAGTTCCCTACATCTACTGAGCTTTCAACACTGACAGCCTTTTATGAAACCTTCTATCTTTCAATCTGAAAAGAGAAAATGTTTTTGCAGGGAAATTTAGTGAGTGTCAAATAGCTGGCTGAAATAACAAGGAGAGAATAAAATGTACAGTATGAAAAACACAGTCAACCATTTCTGCAAAATGCTGAATTTTAATTACTATAGCTAATTACAATACTGCTACATTACTCTCACATCACAGATATAAACTGGGTTAATGTGGATTAGGATGAAGTGCTATGAGGAAACAGCAGCAAAAATAAGACACCGACTCATGTTTATAGAGAGGAATAGAGAACTTTTCCCTAAAGATCTGAGCCTAAGCTTCTGATATCCTGTCAAAAGCCATGGCTTTAGCTGAGTAGCTAGTTCCATATGTAGTGACATACTAGCTCTTTAATATATGCAGTAGTCAGCTGAACACTTGTTTTGTGATAAATAACCATTTCCTTAATAATACTGTGTTTGAACTGCACTATGAAACAAGGTTTATGATACCAACACATTACTCTCTCTTCCCTCCCCCAAACCAATAGAATAGGATAGGATAGGATAGGATAGGATAGGATAGGATAGGATAGGGTAATTTAGGTTGGAAAAGACCTTTAAGATCATCAAATTCAACCATTAACCTAATATTGCCAAGACCACCACTAAACTATGTCTCTAAGCACCACATCTACATGTCTTTTAAATACTTCTAAATCTTACTGAGGGTACACTCAATTCCCTTGCCCAGATCATTTGTAAAGATCTTAAACAGAACTGGCCCCAATACTGAGCCCTGGAGAACACTGTGAGTGGCCACCAACTGGGGTTAACTCTATTCACCACAGCTCTTTGGGCCTGGCTAGCCAGCCAGTTTTTTTGTCCAGTGAAGTATACACCCATCCAAGCCATGAGCATCCAGTTTCTCAAGGACAATGCTGTGGGAAACTGTGTCAAAGGCTTTACTAAAGTCTAGGTAGACACCATACACAACCTTTCCCTCATTCACTGAGTGTGTCACTGAGTCATAGAAGGAGATCAGGTTAGTCAAGCAGGACCTGCCTTTCACAAACCCATGCTGATGGGGCCTGATCCCCTTATTGTCCTGTGTGTGTCATGTGATGACACTCGAGATGATCCGCTCCATGACCTTCCCCAGCACCAAGCTCCAACTGATAGGCCTGTAGCACCCCAGATCCTCCTTCTGGTCCTTCTTGTAGATGGGCATCACATTTGCTAACCTTCAGTCAGGTGGGATCTCCCCAGGGATCCCAGAGTGCTGATAAAGGATAGGAAGTGGCTTGGTGAGTACTTCCACCAGCTCCCTCAGTAGCCTTGGGTGGATCCCTTCCAGCTCCACAGACTTGTCTATGTCTAAGTGGTTGAGCAGGTCACAAACCATTTCCCCTTGGATTATGGGGGATTTATTCTGCTCCCTGTCCCTGTCTTGCAGCTCAGGGTGCTGGGTACCCAGACAACAGCTGGTCTTACCATTAAAGACTAAGGCAAAGAAGGCATTAAGGCATCAAGGCCTTTTCCTCATCCTTTGTCACTGTGTTTCCCCCCACATCCAATAAAAGATGGAGATTCTCCTTAGCCCTCCTTTTGCTGTTAATGTATTTATAGAGACATTTTTTTATTTTCTTTTACAGCAGTAGCCAATTAACTTCTAGTTGGGTTTTGGCCCTTCTAATTTTCTCCCTGCATAAACTCACAACATCCTTGCAGTACTCCTGAGTTACCTGCCCCTTCTTCCAAAGGTCATAAACACTGTTTTTTCCATGAGTTCCAGACAAAGCTTTCTGTTCAGTCAGGCCAGCCTCCTTCCCCACCAGCTTGCCTTTCAGCACTTAGGGATGGATGGCTCCTGCACCTTTAAGATTTCCTTCCTGAAGAATGTCCAACCTTCCTGGACTCCTTTGCCCTTCAGGACTGCCTCCCAAGGGACTCTGTCAACCAGTCTCCTAAACAGGCCAAAGTCTGCCTCTGGAAGTCCAAGGGAGCTGTTCTGCTGACGCCCCTCCAAGAACTGAAAACTATCATTTAATGATCGCTGTGCCCTATACGGCCTCCAGCCATGACATCACCCACAAGTCCTTCTCTGTTTGCAAACAACAGATCCAGCAGGGCACCTTCCCTACTTTACTCACTCACCAGCTGTGTCAGGACATTCTCTTCCACACACTCCAAGAACCTCCTCCTTCCTCTCCTCTGTGTTGTATTTCCAGCAGACATCTGGTAAGTTGAAGTCTCCCATGAGAACAAGGGCTAATGATTGTGAGACTTCTCCCAGCTGCTTATAAAATATTTCATCTGCCTCTTCATCCTAGTTGGGTGGTCTATAACAGACTCCCACCATGATATCTGCCTTGTTGGCCTTTCCCCTGATTCTTACCCATGAACACTCAATCCTATCATCACCACTATTGAGCTCAAGGGAAACAAAACGCTCCCTAACATACAGGGCTACCCCACTGCCTCTCCTTCCTTGACTGTCCCTTCTGAAAAGTTTATAGCCATCCATTACAGCACTCCAGTTGTGCGATTCATCCCACTGTGTTTCCATGATGCCAACTAGATCATAGTTTTCCCGTCGCATAATGGCTTTCAGCTCCTCCTATTTGTTGCCCATGCTGTGTGCATTGGTGTAGCTGCACTTCAGCTGGGCTATTGATCTCACCACCTTTTTGGGGAGAGAAGCTCTAATTCCTATGTAACCATTCTCAGCCACTTCTGTGTTTTTGAACACATCAATAACCCTTGCATCTTTGCTACCTCATGGATGTCCATCCACTACCTCTACTAAGACAGCAGACTGAAGGACCTTGCTAACACACCATCCTTCAGACTTTGGCGTGCCACTCACAAGCTTATGTCTAGCAAGCCTGGTTTTCTCTCCTTCCCCCTTCAAATCCAGTTTAAGGCTCTTTCAATGAGCCCTGGTAACTCCTGTGCAAAGATCCTTTTCCCCCTTTGAGACAGACATACCCCATCTGTTGCCAGCAGGCCTGGTGTCGTGTAGATTGATCCATGATCAAAAAACCCAAAATAACTGAAAATTGCTGTCATGTTTTATATGTTATTTTCATTTTTTAAGGGCCATTATTTGCTAAACAGTAGTAAGCTCTACTAAAACAAGTATCCTGTTGATACTGATAACCTCTTCAGAAAGAATAATAAATCACCGTTATACAGAATGAGGTATTACTTTCGCCTGATTTTTAAAAGCATTTTCTTTACTGCTTTTAATAGTTTCCTGCAGCCTTCCTCTATTTGTAAACAAATAAAAATTTGGGGTTTAGACATTTGTTTGTTTACATATTTAGAAACATCATTCCTTAAGTTGTATTCTTTCAGCACTCTTTAAAAGTGGTGTACTCAATGTTAGATTCATTCTAGTAGGATTAATATCAGTTTCTACAATGGATTTTTTTTCAGGTACACAAATTTCATTAAAGAATAATATAGATTATTATGGTTATGCATTACATAATTGTAAAGTGTGACATTTAGCCTTCAGGAGTTTGCTAATTCAAGCCATTACTGTATGCCTACCTTTTAGATTAGCATAATATTTTAAATGAATGGAATAAGATGGATTGCCTAGATTCTGTATCAGTTTTTATTTAGCTGGAAGGAAACATATAGCTGTTTAGGTAGTCAATCTTAGTCAAGATATCAAAACCACAAGACCAAAAATAATTTTATACTTTTATTTTAGATCATAAATTCCCTGCACTGTAAATGATAGTTATGAGGAACCTTAAACGCAGAGTAGTCTGATTAGCTCGATGCTCAGATTGTACCAGTGCTCTATGGTGGTTCAAAACTGAAAGACAGTAATCCAGCTTCTGTATAAGTTCTGTGGGGAACCTGGTCCATTAAGTATGGTCAGTCTCAAACAGAATTTATTCAGTAAAAACATCATGACTATGTTTCCTTTCATTAAGAATAATTAAAAAAAAATTAATGAAACTGCTACTGGGGAAGTTGGAACCAAGCTTTAGAATAGCAGACAGTTATTTGATAAATGCTTTGAGAACAGAACAGTGAATTATACGACCAAGTTAGTGTGAGATGCTCTTAAGACTAAAAAAAGCTTAAGGTGTATTGTTGTTTTACACTCCTTTGTTTTACAGGGGCTGCAGTGTAGACAAGAATGAAAACTTATGATACAACAAAAGAAGAAATAAAAGATAAGATAACTGATTTTGCTAGACAGTGGTAAGAGAAGTCCTATATTCAAAGGACTGTCTACATGTTGCCCACTTAACAAGTACTGGACAAAATGTAGGGCAGTACTGGGAGATGGGAAGACCCAGATCAAATCTCTGACTCCCTAGGCAAGAACTCTTCAAGAAACTATCATGTAATGCTGCAACATAGGGAAAGCCAATACAACCCAAGGTAAGAGATGAAGTCTGACCCTCACAAAAGTGGGAGCATAAGGCCAATAGGATTTTTAAACTCAAGGTCTCTAGCCTTTGTAAGAAATAAACTAGATTTGTTTCAAAAGGTCTATTTCTATTGGAGGAAAGCAAACTCTTTTCCAGCTCTTGTAGAGACTAGAAAGTTTATTTAAACAGATCAGTGAAGTACTGCAGGAAATCAAATTGCTTAGGAGGAGGACAGAATAATGGTGAAAAATGAAACATCTGGGGTATAGTTATATCTTCAGAGTGACTCCCATACATATAAATGTCTTGCTTCTGACAAAAAATATTTCTGTATAATTTCTTCCTCCATAGTGATGGAGAATCATTTTCTGCAGCTGTCTGGGTCATCATCTGATAGGTGAATCTGGACCACCTGAAAACTGTGACAGACTCTAGAATTCATCATTTTCCTTATTATATATGATACTTTGATAAGACGATTGATCAGATCAGAAGAGGTCTGTCACCATGTTGTGGTCTCAACAGTGTAACAATTTTCATTTGAT
Source organism: Egretta garzetta (assembly GCF_000687185.1). Classification (NCBI taxonomy): domain Eukaryota; kingdom Metazoa; phylum Chordata; class Aves; order Pelecaniformes; family Ardeidae; genus Egretta; species Egretta garzetta. The sequence continues at coordinate 54,076 of NW_009258947.1, forward strand.
TGTGGAGCACAGAAAGAAAAAAACACTGCCTTATCATGAATTGATCTCAGAACTAGCTACAGAACATTTTCCTCCAAGTGCTTGTGCACTGCACCTGCCATTAGAGCACACTGGTTTAGACCTGTTTGATAGAATTAACATAAGATCATTTTTGTGAGGATCTTCAATGCTATTTTTCAGTACTAAAAATTCCTCAGGCTGTGAACTGGATCAAACTTATGCATTTAGAGCTCTCAACAAAGTACTCCTAATAAAGGAAATAGTAACATGAGCAAATGCTCATGATGGCAGATCTGTACAAATCTACAATTTTGTTTTAAACCAGTTATAGCGGCTCTTTTAAGGACAGAAAGTCCACCAGGTCCAGACTAGATTTGTGCTGTTTAGAGCATGCCACCATGGTCCTTCAGAAACCCAGTTCTGCTAAGCACAGCGTTCCTAGACTAATAATTATCCCACTATGTAGCTCTTCTCCGTCTCCACAGGACTTAGGGACTTTTTATGGTACAGATAGCTTCACTTGCAAGAAATCTGCCTGGAACAAGTCCACAACTCCACAATCTTGACTTCTCATCCTGTACACCTCATTACCACTATCTATTCCCCACTAATAGATATGAGAGAGTCTCTCCTTGAAGAACAAAGATTATAATGTGGACGGCTGTGTTGCAGCCTGCAAGGTACCAGATGGTGAACGAAGGTCATTCCTTTAGCCTGAAGTGAATGAAACAGACATTCCCTGATAGTGATTTCAAAGGTTAAGTGTTTTACTGAAAAAAGATGCTGGATGTCATTGGTTGGATTTACAATTTATTATGGTTTTTTTCCCCCCTATAAAAGTAGGCTTCTTTTTTTCCTAACTGTCATTTCAGCAAACATAGCCTGGGGTCAGGTTCTTTTCTTCTCATACTACCTGTCAGGCATATAAGACCAGAATCTCTGCTTCCTGAAGTTTTCTAACAGTGCAATATTATTTGATGATTTCTGATTTATGCTATTGGACAGTTACACTAGGGTTTGAGATCCTCCAGGCTAACTGGTGACCTCATGTGCATTTATGCAGCCTAGATATTGATATCAGACTCCAGTGAGACTGCCCTACTGTAATCAAGGCTACCCTTTGGACTGCAAAATTGCCACTGCTGGTGTTAATCTGTGACCACGTAAAACCTTAAATTGTCTCTAGACGCATAAGGGCAATTTAGTTCTTGAAAGTAGCACTTGCAAGGGAATAAAAAGAAAAGAAAAAGCAAAGCTGAGCAAATGTGATGTTGAAAGACTGAAGTCACTGACAGAAAACCCCAAGACGTTGGTTGTACAGTCACATTCCAGACCAGAACATTGCCTTAAAGGAACAGTCAATAAACCAAGCTATCTTTTGGGAATGTGGAAAAATATTTTCCTTTCTGCCTTTGATTTTCTGTGACTAGCCTAGTGTTTCTTTTCTACAGTTCTCTTCCTACTGTAAATTCCATTTCTTAATCAAACTAGAAAAAAATATCTGTAAGAAAGGAATAAAGAGAAATGTTGAATCAAGAAGGTTTCCACATAACTTAAATTCCATTTAATTGCTGATATTCTGTATATATTATGGTGTTTTCAAATAAATAGCTTGTGATGACATTCTCACAGGAGTAGGAGTAGCCTTCTTCCCAGGCTCAAATTCACTCCCAATTTTCTCTACCTCCTCCCCTCCAGCAGCACAGGGGATGGGGAATAGGGGTTGGGGTCAGTTCATCGCACGCTCTCTCTACCACTCCTTCCTCCTCAGGGGGAGGACTCTGCCCCTGATCCAGCCTGGGTTCCCTCCCATGGCAGACAGTCCTACATGAACTTCTCCAGCGTGAGTCCTTCCCACAGGCTGCAGTTCTTCCTGAACCACTCCAGCATGGGTCCATCATTTCTACAGGGTTCAGTCCCTCAGGCACAGGCTGCTCCAGAGGGGTCACAAGTCCTGACAGCAAACCTGCTCCAGCGTACATTTGCCATGGGGTCACAGGCTCCTTCGGGCACCCACCTGCTCCAGTGTGGGGTCCTCTGTGGGCTGCAAGTGGATACCTGCTTCCCCATGGACCTTGACAGGCTGCAGGGGGACAGCCTGCCCCACCATGGGCTGCACCAGGGGCTGCAGGGGAATCTCTGCTCCAGTGCCTGGAGCACCTCCTCTCCCTCCTTCTGTTCTGACCTTGGTGTCTGCAGGGCTGTTCCTTTCACATGTTCTCACTCGTCTCTCTCTCTGGCTGCTGTTCTGCAGCTGTTTTTTTTCCTTCTTAAATATGTTATCATATATGTACTACCACCATCACTGATTGGCTCAGCCTTGGCCAGCAGCTGACACAGGGAAAGCTTCTGGCATCTTCTCACAGAAGCCACCCCTGTAGCCGCCCCCACTACCAAAACCTTGTCACCCAAACCCAGTACAGTAGGGTTAGGAAGAATGCAACCTGTATTATTCATGAAGATGGTGAAGAAGTAGTTTTGTGCCCTCCTCTCTCCTGTGGAAGTGTTTGGGTCTCAGAGGGTTCCAGGGCTGTATCAGGTGAAGTTATGTGTCTGCAGTGCTTTAATCAAGCTAGAGGCAAATTACTATGACTTGACCCCATCTCTTCCTTGGCATATCAAAGCAGCACAAGGGTGCTTGAAACTGTGCTAGCCAAGCAGCACTTGCATATATTAAAAATTTTCATAAGCAGCTGATAGTGTCCATCAGCACTCAGATCAAAGGTTTATTATTGTGAAATTTCTGCATGTTCCCTCTACTGATCTGATCAGGGGGTCTCAACAGGAACAAGGCTGTAGAGTTTGTAAATGTCTGGTTCAAACTTCTAACACAGTAATGCAAAATAGTCAGGGTTTCATAAAAAAAAGAAGAAAACAGCAGGTGGAAAAAAGTTGTGAGTCCTCTGATGGTGGAGTTGGCTGCGTGCAATGCTGTTCAGAAAATGCTGTGCCTGCTGTTTTTATAATAGGATGACCTTTTCCACTGCAAAGACACAGCCATCACAACCATTAGTAAAGCACTAATGAATAGCCTCCTATTCAAACAACAGTAGCAAAGCAGGAAACTCATATCTCCTATGTCCCTTTCACTTCACTGAAGTGTGAATTCTAAAACCTCATTGAAAACAGAATATGTTGATGACAGAAATAGAAATTATATAGAATAATTCCTGCTACAAAATTTTCAATTTTCTGGCTTTTCTTTTTTTTTATGCATATGTTTAACACAGCTAAGCACGAGTTACTATTTGTGCAATTATTGTGCCTAGGATCCATGATCCAGGTAACTGAGTTATCTAATGTGCAACTGTGAAGCTATATGCTCCTGACTGATCTTATGCTGACATTTCTGACTAATGTAATGATTTTCTTTCTATCAGACTTTGCCACTCTTGAGGGGTATGAACCCACAATAGGTGTGATCAAATATCTGCTCAAAAGCGGTAATCACTTGAGATGCTGTATTATTCAGGCTCCTGCTTTTTTTTTTTTTTTTTTTTTTTGGATAAAAACACAGGACACAAGACTCTCTGTAGCCCAGATAGAGAACATATTCTACCTTCAGCTTATAGAGGTAGGGTAACATATTTAGTTTGTGTAAAGTTTTGTCAGCCAGAAATTGCTTTGGATTTAGCTGTGTATAGAAAAAGATTTTCCCTAATACCCAGATATTGTGAAAAACAGGCTACAGAAAAAGAAGTCTTTCTCCCTTTTGAATCCTCACTGTTGGTAAAGAAGAGTCTGTAGTAAGAAATCTGTTATATGAGCTATTTGTAGGCCCTTAGGTTTTCCTCAAAAACACTTAAACTCTTAATGAGATCATTCTTAAGTTGAAAAATTAACCACCAGAGTAAGTCTGTTTATGTAAGCATATCCTTTCACTTTACAAAGAAAATAAGATTTGAGAATGAAAAGTATATTTTCCAGGGCTTAGAAGTTATTTAAGAACATAAGATATGCTCACATTGTAGTTAGATAATTCTTACTGCTTTAAGAAACCCACCACTTGCAGGAGCCTGTTGTTCATCTCCGCCCAAAATGTTGGGCTGCTCCCAAAGGAGTATCCAAGCTTGTGCTTTAAAACTGGAAATGTCATGTTAGCTTTGGAAAGCTCCCAGAGCATGGTTCATCTATCTTGATTTCCTGGATTTAAACAATTTTTTTCCTACTAAAAGCTTTCAGACATCAAGTTGTGTTCTATGGGTTTACCTGTTAGAATGGATTCAGAAAAGATCTGTACCCTTAATAATGCAAATAGGTATATGGTTAAACTTTCAGAAGCACTAAACTAGATGACATCACAGGTTGTCATAGATATCAGCGGAAATTCTGAACCTTTGTGTGCATTGTTAAGCGTTTATAGGTATCTTCAGCCCAAATCTTCCTATATATTTTAGCACTTAACCTTTAATAATTCGAATGGGCATTAATTACTTGCGAAATAATTAAATGTCTGATTTGTTTTTAAACTCCTACAGCTTGATATAATATATATAAATATATATAACTAGATACTATTGACATTGTTACCTGAATAAGCAGATGTTCTATAATAAGATTTGAAAAGATTTTTGAGGCTCACAGGAAGTTATTAATTTTTTACCAGCTCAGTTACATCAGTTCCTTCATTTTATTGATGCTATGTTTCTTGTTCACTCCATCAGATTTTTATCTCATTCACACACACACAAAAAATGAAGTTATGAGCTAGCACAACTGATATTAGAAGTCACTAGTCTAGTCTACTGGTTTTTAATTTGCCTATAAATTAAGCTGTGAAATGGATTTTAAAAATTTTGATTAAAAACACTAAAGGATGTTTCCAGGAGGAGACAACTGTGCTAAGATTCCTTCCATAAAGAGGTTTTATAAGTAGGTCATAAACCCCTAAAATTAAGTCAGAAATGCTGACAGACCCCAAACTTTTAGAAGCTCTGTAAGCTCCAGTATAATCATGTTCTCCCAGAGGGGGAAAATCTTTTTCTTGAGACTAAATTGTAGACTGTAAAATTGTTGTTTTGTCACGTAGAGCTCTGAGTATACGGTAAAGAAATGTACAGCAAAGAAGAAATGTGTTGTTACTATAGCAACTACAATTCAAAAATATATCTGAAAATTACTATTTTTTCCAAGTTTATCCTATGAAACATTTACTAGTTTTGCCTAATCATGTTATACGATATAGCTTTCATTTATTAACATGGGTCAGAACTCTGAAACTATACAGAAATTACTGGAAGTAAACAAATATAAACTAACCAGCAATTTGTACCCAGTGAACCTTACATATATAAGGGCATGGAAAAAACTATATAGAATTAAACGTCTAAAATTTTCTTCTTAGAAGCTCTACATGTTTGTGTATGTATGTGAAGAAATTTGCTTATCTTACACAATCCTCTTCTAAGAAGGGATCAGTTATTTGTTGCTGGTTTGGGTTTTTTTAATTTTCAAAATGATATAATGATTGCTACAACCTTTATATGAAAGCTTTGACAGAAAACTGTTGTGGTTTTTGCAAATTTTTTATATATCATGTATGGAATTTAACTTTTAAGTGTTTGCATTTCCTAAGGGAAAAAAAGGATATAAAATAGATTATTTTAAAATATTATTTTTGTGCATTGCATACTATGGTGTATATATTGATAGGAAAATTCCAAACCTTATAGAATTTCAAACTTTTTTGCATGTCTGTATGTATATTTTTCTGTTTTCCTTGTACTTTACTATTTTCCAGTTCACTGACTTTTTTTATACTGTAATAAAAGTATTTCATGCTTTTAATGAAAAGTATTATTCTATGTTTTCCCACCTATTAGTCACATAGATCAGATGTGCGCTTGATGCCCATCTCTTTAATGAGGTACCTATAAAAAGAATGGAGATTCCATGGTCTCAGATTGCATCAAACACAAAAGATGGGCTAGCAGAGTCACCTTGTAGTGAAAGAGTAAGAATGTAATCAGTTTTGCAGCAATAAAGATAACAGCTTTAGATTACTTCAGCCAGAGAATCAACATAATGTATTAAAATTCATCCCATATTTTCAATGCAAACAAGTGTCTGTCTTGTTTTTAAAAAAAACTTCTGTGAACCAAGTCTGTTGCTTGTAAATAAGCTTGTTAGTCAGAATTATTTTATCTCCCCCTTAAGCTCACTTATCCTAGTGCCAAATCCATAAAGGAGGACTTCCACTGGTTTGAATTTGGAAAAACAGCAGAAATCCCATATTCCCTTCCATGACCCTTGAGACATTTAGCCCTTGACTTCCATACTGCTTTCCCTTCTCCACCCCTTTACATACTACATACCTGAAAGAAGCCTTTATGACTTAGATTATACTATTATTGCAAGTAACATTTTTATTTACTCTATTTTCTTATCACCTTAAAGCAATTCTGTTTAATATTTTATGCTTACTATGTACTGAAGTTTCTCCTTTAAAAAGACAAAACAAAACAAACACAAGCAAACATACACACGCAAACCAACCATGTGTAAAAAAAACAAAATCCAAAAAACCCACAGTTTAGTTTCCTCCTGCAGAGCTACACGAAATCCCAAGGTCAGGTAGTAGCAACATGTGACTCTGGTCCTAAAGCTGCGTAAATGAACTTCAGTGCCAATCTTGCAACAATCCCCTGCTAATATTAGCAGACAATTTACTTACAGTCAATACAGATTCCTCACACTCGTTCTGGAATATTCAAGACAGCAAACAAGACTAACTACTGAAGAGCATGGGAAAACCTAACTCGATGTGTAATTTGGCCCCAGATAATTAAAAACTGTAATTTCTCAGTCTGCCTATCACCTTCCTTAATCCTGTTTATTCGTTTCTTTAAGAATTTAATTCTTCTTACACTCTCTTATATTATCTATTTTATTTACTTACTTTTCTCCTTTTAGCCACATTACTTCTACCTAACAATCCCTGACTATAAAAATATGATTAGTATGCTATTAGATGCCCAGAACATCAAGGAATAATTGCAGATATACAGTAAACCAAGGATATTCTTATTGCTATTTTGTGGTTTACAGTCATAAGTATTAAAGATAATCCTGACTACTAGCTGTGTGTTGCAATCCCTATAAAAAATGTGTGGGCAAAGCTTCTGATAGAAAAACAAATGCTAAAATACAGAAATTATACAAACACTAAGGAATACCCTAGCATTAATAAAGTAGGTATTTTTGCAAATAAAAATAAAAACCTTAAAGATTTAAAGCATGTAGTCATTTAAGATAAAAACTACTAAGGGAAGTAAACACATGTAATACTAATTATAATTCATTTCTTTAGACTATTTTTTAAAGATATATCATCTATATAGAGCATCTTACACATAAATAATTTATTCAACAAATTAAATATTATGAATTTATAGATATCAGAAACAATAATACAACACAACAGTTGTAAGTGCTAGAACACTTTCTGAAAGCTGGGTGTAGCAAGCTTGCCATCTACTGATCAACAGAAAATATCTTTATTTGTAAGGCATTTTTCTATACCATAATATTTAATTTGAAACCCTCTTTATATGATAAATCAGTACTTGCATATTCAAATAAATTTGTTTCCAGTGTTCCTGCTGGTCAGTATAAAGCCTCAAAGGTATTGTGCTAGTGGATCAAAGCCCGCAGTTCCTGTAGGACTTCTTATACCCAGTGAGGAATATTTCACTGAGAGACATGATTTTATTCAGTATTTGGGGAACTCATTTAGCTTCTCTTGTAACAGTATATTCTTAGTTCAGAAATGTTCTTATGAAGTAAAAACATTATTTTATGAATAATATGGCAAAATCAAATAAATATTCTCACTTTCTCCAATTCTTCCCTTTTCACAAAGAGATCTTCACTTGTCCACTGCCATCTGCCAGTTTTACCCTCAGTCAAACCTTGTCAGTGTGTACTATGAAATTGCAGAAAATCCATATGTCTGTTATATTTGGTGCTGTACACCCTCATGCTCCATTCAGATGGGTTTAGACACAGAAGTTGAAATCCACAATTGTGTCATCATATGTACAACAAAGAAAAATCTTTGTCCCCTTTTAAGAGAGTCCTTCTTATAGGTTAGGGCCTGTCCTGGTTTTGGCTGGGACAGAGTTAATTTTCTTCCTAGCAGCTGCCATAGTACTGTGTTTTGGATTTAGTATTAAAAAAATGTTGATAACTCACTGATGCTTTAGTTGTTGCTGAGCAGTGCTTACACCAGTCAAGGACTTGTCAGCTTCCCCTGCTCTGCCAGATGCATAAGGAGCTGGGAGGGGGCACATCCAGGACAGCTGACCCAAACTGACAAAAGGGATATTCCATACCATATGCCGTCATGCTTGGGGGTAGTTGGCCAGGGAGGGCAGGGGGGAAGGACAGCAAACACTGCTCAGGGACGGGCTGAGCATTGATTGGCGGATGGTGAGCATTGCATTGTGCATCATTTGCTTTGTATATTATTATTACTAATAGTATTATTATTACTACAGCTATTTTACTTCATTTTATTTCCATTATTAAAGTGTTCTTATCTCAACCCACAGGTGTTCTCTTCCAATTCTCTCCCCCACCCCACTAGGAGGGGGGAGTGAGAGAGCGGCTGTGTGGTGCTTAGTTGGGGTTAAACCACAACAGGGCCTTATATTATCATTAATATTACTATATAATTTTTCACCATTAATTAATTTCATTCAACATAGAATTGGATAACAAAGCATGGAAGTGGATGACCTGTGACTAAGACCTAAACAGTGATAGATTTTTTTAAAACTATCTCTTTATAATGTTTTGGATTTTTGTGGATGTATATATAGTGTGTAATACCTTTGGAATGAGTGAAGGTGTAAAACTTCTGAAATTGATAGATCAGAGCAAGATTGAAGGACGGAATACGCTTTTTCCAAGCACACAAGAAAGCTTGTCTTTCCACCTATACCATCTAGACTCAGTGGCATGTTATTTTTCGACACAGCTACCATGTAGTTCACATGGCTGGATTTTTTTCACTTTTTAAAGACAATCTTTAAATCTTCCTTACTCCTCTGCTGAATAATATTTCCTATAAATCCATTATTTAAAGTTTGATTCTTATTTAATTTGTACTGGTATAAATCAGGAATGGTTTCACTTCAGTTAAGGTATTTAAAATTACCTCTGTTAACACCAAATTGAATGAATGCATTCTGCTGCAGAATTTCCCCTAAATAGGGCTGGGATTTTTAGATTGCATGAGACTGTAACCTAAAGGCAGACAGTCCCAGAGCCAGTATGATTTGTAGAGACTAAGATATTTCAGGAGATTTGTCTGCAGAAATCAATAAGCTTTGTGAAATAAATTTCCTACCTGGCATTCAAAATCTCTACCACAACTACTGTACATGGCTTTGTATGCCAAACAGGTTAAAAAATCTGTCCTTGGGAAGGAGTAGGAGGAAATCTGCAAGATTTGAGATATTTTGCTTGTTTGTTCTTTAAAGCTACATTTCTGTATCTTTCAGAAGGTGACCTGAAAGTACTCTGCATTTCTAGGACCAGATAGGTCAATCTCTGTTCTGGGAAATCTTTGAGTCTGTTGGGGCAAATGAGTCATATCCATCCTGCTTATATCACAGCATGAAAGCTATCCCAGAATGCTTTGCACTTCAGCTCTTTACAAACACCCTGGCTCATCTGCCTCATCCACACTTCAGCAAGTGCCAGAAAAGAGGCACATATGGCATAGCTTGTCAACCCCCACTTTGTTTTCCCTAGGATCCAGCTGGCCTCATGGTGCTGCTTGCCACCCCTGGCAAAGCCTGGATCCTGGAAAGCTGTCTATGAAGCACCCACAAAGGATCCACAAGATGAGTAGGTTGCAAGTGAAGTTGATAGCATGTGATAGGATGGTAGCACTATTATGTACACTATCCCCTACTCTATGCCTCACTTTCCTTTTCAAAGGAATTATTTAGTTTGTTACAAAATAGAGCTTGGAGTGAATTAAAGTATATTAAGTATGGATAATTGCAGTTGATGACCTCTATGTAAAATATGAATAAACTAGTAGATTATAGTTACTTTTCTGTGCCATCAGAGTTAAAAGGAAACTGATAAAGGAGCATAGTTCTGTTGTTTTTAATATGCCTCTAAGTAAACTGAAGAGAACGATTTACGCATTAGGTGGAATATATCTAAACTGAATGGCATGATCAGCCTACAAATATTGCACTATCAAAATAATAAGGCTGTACTTATTGGGGGAAACATAAATAAGCAAAACTTTCTAAATGTTTTAAGATAAAGAAAGTTCAGGCTCTTTCAGTGTCAAAGGAAATTTAAAATAAACAGAATTTGGTATTCATACATACTTGAGTACAGGTAGCAGAATCAGAGAAATTGAGAAAATACTACAGATATATTTGATCTTTGACAAGAAGTTTATTAAAAAGGGTCAACTTCATTTTTGTAAGAAAATATTAAAGCTTTAAAGTAGGACAGCTAAGATGGAGAATAGCACAATGATAATTAAGTAGTAGATTCTAGTTATTTCTGCAAAGTGTAAATAGAAGATTAGGTAAATATGGGATTTGGTACTTTAACAAAATTGCTCTAAAGTAAATGTTTACATTGATCAGCATTATAATTCCAAAGATGCCATTTCAGAAATACTTCTCAGAGCATATTTAATTACACTATTAACGTAGATATAGCTTCTTTAAGCTTTCCTTATAGTACAACGGTACATACAGATCTGAAAAATATGAACAAACTATTACTTTTTCTCAAAGCTGAGGTCCAACTTCAAATATGAAAAAATCAGATGTAGCTTAGTGAATTAGTCTATTGTCTCAACTGAATTTGACGCAGCATCTCCTGAATGTTACACATTGCATTGTAAATAATGTGAGATGCATTAAAACATTAAAAGATGTCTTAAAATACACTCATTATATTCGATTATAACCTCTCTTTTGTTTTCTGCTATTAATTTGGCTCCTAAAACTTTCACAGCTGACATATTGATAACAACTGTATCTCAGTTGGAGTGGTTAGATTGAAAAAGTTCATATTCGTACAGTTTTGAACAAGATTTTTGAAGAAATTAGCATTCTGCATGTTTTTTATTTTTTCCACATATAATTTAAAAGTCTCAAGCAGCTGCTGGTATTATTCCTGTGACATACTTCCTTCCTGCTGTTGAGTGAGAAAGATGAATATGTGATTCTTTTCTTGCCTGTACAGTCTTATTCCCAGTGCCAAGTCTAGAAATTTACATGAGAACTACCCTGCTTTCTCAAACATATCATGTGTCCCTTTATTCAATATAGTGGACTAAATCCAGCACTGTGTTTTCCTGTCTTTACCTATCTGTAATTTGTAAAGGAATTACACTAAGGAAAGACACGGAGTAAATAAGCAGTAAGTCAAAATCATTTTATTATTTAAAACAACAGCAAAAAGCAAGCATTTCATGAATCACTGCAAGAGGTTGTTAAAACTGATGGGACTTATGAAAGACATAAATTTTTAGGACTTGCTTAAGACCAGCCTCTAAATAAAACAAGGGTGAGTGACAGATGTTAACCCATTTGCAAGGTGTTCTGCTGCTTATACTGCAATAGAAAATAACTCACACCATTCCTAGAGCATGAAGTATAGAGCATGAGTTTTCTATGTCTTCTGTAAGTTATATCTGCTATTTCTAATCATAAATATATATTAGTTTTCCCTTTCTGTTTTCTTTTTATCAGGCTGTGGCCCTTCACACATCACTTAGCAGGCTACATGATGCCCTGTTGCCTAACTGTGAGGAGGAGCATCAGTAAAAACAGGTTATAACAGCAATTTCTCATTAAACACTGATATACTTTCATCCTTACTATGAAGTGGTTACGTGTTCATAGCCAGATTTTCTTTGTTATCCAATAGTGTGTAAACCAGATTCTCAGTATGTACTTTATGCAATTTGTTTAAAATTTACAAAAAGTCAGCTTTTTGTGCCTTTTCCATGTGAAATAATAAAGGTTTCATGATGCATAATGCAGTATAAAATTCTGCTAACTGAAGCTGAGAAGCTCTCTGACTAACATTAGATAATTGTGCTAACTGGTTTATTTTATATATATCTTCATCTGTATGTTTTGTGTGTCTAAGCAAATTTGTATGCTGCTGGTGGTGTAAGAAGCATTGGATAAAAAAATCACCTGGAGAGTGAATTTCTGGAGAGACGTTTTACTTTTTCCTTATGAATGGAAGTGGAGGGAAATGGGTTGAGTGACAGAGGGAAGCCACATTCCTAAGAACTGAAACTTATTGAGCCTTAATTTGTAGTGTATAGGGAAAAATCAAAGGACCAACATCAACATTATTAAAGGAAATCCTTTATATTGCAAATTAGCTCAACAATTAATTCCTGAAGGCATTAAATATTGCCCTTTTTCCATCTTCTACAATCCTGTTGTAGAAGACCATTTGTCCTGCAACTGAGCACCTGTTTCATAGTATATGATTCAAACAATACGTGTGCTTTTGTATAATGAAAAGAGAAATGAGGGATTAAGGCTTCAGGAGATGCAGAATTTTCCCCTTCTCCCCTTATGCTCTGGAAAAACATCCAGTTCTTCCCTCCCCGTGAGAATAATCCTGGATATTTTCCTTTCCATACTCTTGTAAGTGATCCAGACGTTCCTTTTCCAGAAAATCTTCCCTACATGGCTCTGTGTGTGTATGCACACACGTGTGCTTAGAAGGATATTTGCATTTATTAAGACTAAATTTTGGGATATATCCCTCACCAACACCAGGTTAAGTTTCTGGTAGGTAGAAATTGCAGATATTTGTAATTTTCGTCTTTCCCACAGCTGGGTTTTCAGTGCCTGCCTGAAGTAGTTTCTTCTAGTTTCTCCGCAAATCTTCCCAAAAACATTTCAGTTATATAACCAATATTTAGAAATCCAAGTGTGACCATATTTGTAGTCATCTCATTTATGACCTAGTTTTTCAGTGCAATCTTCTTGTTTCAGTAATTATTTCTAGTCAGACATGATGCAGCTGTAGCATCTCATGGCAAAAGACCCACTAGAGGGAAATATTTACATAGTCAACAGAGAAAAAAAATGGGACTGAAGTCCAACTTTACTGAGTTGTCCCATGACTTCTTGTATTAACTTCAGCACCATATTAGTTGAATTATTTTAGCTTGATAAGGAAGACAATTTATGGGGACAAGTTTTTTTCAGTGCTGATTCTGGTATCCGTTCCAATTTTGGTCAGAACCTAAAAGAGAATAAAGATTGATAAATATATTTATGCTCAATTGCTATGTTCTCATGGAAGAATCTGAGTTGAAGTAATACAAAGAAAAAAAAAATACTATGAGGACAGGCTGAGGGAGTTGGGCTTGTTCAGCCTGGAGAAGAGAAGGCTGCAGGGAGACCTGATTACGGTCTTTCAATACCTAAAGGGGGCCTATAGGAAAGATGGGGAAAATCTTTTTAGTAGGGCCAGCTGTGTCAGGACAAGGGGTAATGGTTTTAAACTAAACCAGGGTAGGTTTAGACTAGATATAAGGAAGAAATTCTTTACAATGAGGGTGGTAAAACACTGGAACAGGTTGCCCAGAGAGGTGTTGGAGGCCCCATCCCTGGAAACATTCAAGGCCAGGTTGGACGGGGCTCTGAGCAACCTGATCTAGTTGAAGATGTCTCTGGTCCTGCAGGGGGGTTGGACTAGATGACCTCTAAAGGTCCCTTCCAACCCAAAACATTCTATGATTCTATGATTCTATGAAAGTAATACAGTAAGTGGATTTATTGAATTTTAAATCTAATTCCAGTCCTTAAAACAAACAGCATGAAACATCAGAGGAAATGTCCTGAGGTGGTGAAATATGTTATTAAAATTGTGATTTGATTTCTTCTGTGTTTTATGCCCTCCTGCCCCAGCTGGACTTTCTGGGTTGTATGCAGACACTGAATGTGGTCATATAAATACAGTGAGGTTGGTCTGTTGACCTAATTTGGTAACAGTGGTGAACATACTAATATACTTACACTTGAAGGTAGCATCGCCAACACTAATGACAGTGCAAGCTTAACTTCTTCTATATTAACAGAGGAAGGGCCTTTCATAATCATTGGTTGACATTGATATTATTTCCAAATGTAATTTGCAAAAGAGAAACATTTCACTGAATGTCAGCATTTAGAGGGCTTGTTAAAAGATCAATGGTGAGAAAGACTGGAATAAAAATCCAGGTCCCCAGCCTTGGAAGAGCAATTTCCTGCTCCCCAGAAGCAGGACGCCCCAGTTCTGAGCAATAAGGTATATCAGAGTACTATGCAGAGACACCTGAGTTAAAGTTCAATGGAATTATGTTGGAAATAATTGTATGAGCAAGATATTTTTATATGATTTCAATTTTCTATTCCTTCATATGGACATACTTTCAGAGTTCTACAGAGATTCAAATGAAAGAGAAAACACATGGATTATGTCCTGGATGCTTCTTTGTAGTGCCCCACCCTCACCCCTGCCCCAGGTGAATTTTTCATAGAAAATGGGTAGTTCATTATTACAGAGGAACATATTTTTGATCCTGTTTCATCTTTCTTGATCTCCTCCTATTCAAAAGATTCTTTTATCCATGTACACAGCTTCAATACAAAGAGTAAAATCTGTTCTTCTCCCAAAATAAACGGCAATGTTGTGGTTTGGAATCACAACAAGTGGTTCTAAATTTCTACAGCTAATTTGGGGGGTGTATTTCCCTTCTGAGACAAATGCTCTATGTACGGAAAAGTCTGCATTCAAGCAACACCATTGTTATGCAATTAGCTCATGCTAAAATTACAGTTCATGGTAATTTAAGTTTGGTTATGTTTTGTGCTGACATTTTAATTTGAATCTTACCCACACTGACTCCCAACATTTTTAAAGGCAGTATCCCATGCCCTTTCATCAGGGATCCTATTGCCTTCTTCTCACTGTCAGCTCTGCTACAGACACTTATACTAAGCTCTCAGGTGAGGCTAGACTTGCCTGCCTCTGTCTTAACACATCCAAGTATTTACCCCTGCTCTCCAAGCTGTTGATCCAGGGACACTGCATAGACATTTGAATTAGCTGTATGGACAATTAATATGGGCCTGGCAGAACTAGTTTGTTGGAACCTTGTTTGTCCTCTCGCTCCTACTGTGCTTTTACCTCACAGGGAAGACACTTCTTTCTCATTGGAACCAACGTTTATGTGTATATGAATATATACACAGAAAGGAAACAACACATGATCTTTTTTTTTTCTTCTTTTATTTTTTTTTCTTCTAAACAATTTCAGGTCTTAAGTAATCTTCATAACAACTTTTATTAGGTTGCAACTTTTAACAAAATTCTCATTATTTTTACAAGGAAGGTCAAGCAATATGTTAAAGTGATTTGCCCAAGGTTATAAAAATAAAGTGAAGAGAAACAACGCATGAGAAAAGGTTAGGAAAAATAAATAAAAATAATCTAAAATTTGCAATACAGAAATCACAGTGAAATATTAATTTTATTCATTTAGCTTTGGTGTGTTTTCTTTATTTTTTTTTCCTAAGATATAGGAAACTAAAATATGCATACTATATAGAGAAGAATAAAGAGAGTTTTAGTTAGCAGCATTCTGGAAACAATTAATTATTTTTTATATATTGATTACATGTCAAATTTTAGTTTACTGATGCTTAGAATTCACTGGTTTACTGCTTTTTGGTTTTGTAAATAACATATTTAAGACATTTGGTTTTGTAGTTTCATCTTCAAAACTTGTCTGACTTTCATCTTGTACTGGTAAAAACATGTTAAGGATAAGGATGCTAGCTGAAACATAGTAGAGTTTCAGATTTTCTTTAAAGTGAATGAAAGGTCTGCGGGGGTTTGCATTTTTTTTCCTATTTCCAAGTATAAACTGCTATGTGTGCGTGTTTGTGTGTTTAAAATAAACCTGTTAGGTGAAAGTCTTCAACTCTTTTTTGATGGTCTTGTTACATAGAAATCAAAGTGAACTCTTGAGTGACAGATTCATAATTTATATAGAAATTACGATTTTTTTGAAAATACTAAATGGACTATAAATATTTTTCTCTCACTTAGCTTTGGGTGTTAATATTTTATAAAACTTAATTATAACTTAGTATGAAAGACATGTTGACCTCTGGGTAACATTAGTTATTTTCAGTGAAAGCTGCACTGAAATGCAGTGAGAATGAGAATGTGGTGTTGAACAATAAAGTTATAAAGATAAACAATTTTGATTATCCTGTGTTGTGCTGAAATTTGCAGTACCTAAGATTCTTGCTGAAAACCTGTATATTGAGACTGGCCAAAATAATAGTGATTTGGGATAATATGAAATTCTAGTGATATCTAGAGGGAATGATTTAATGAACATTATTTAAAATCTCTTGTCAATAACTGAAATGGTGCCTTATAACATCACTAAAATAAATACGTGAGCCTTTATTTTTTTTTTTCTAGAAAGTGATAACTGTTGCTCGCATCTCATTGCTGAGGCATACCTTTAATCACTTTGCAGTCAATATTGTCAAATTGAAAATTAATTCTACATTACTGTGAGACCATACCTACATAGAGGTGGAAGAGAAATATACATGACACAGCCCTTTCTCGAGATGACATACCATGGTCATGAAACAAAACATAAACAAAGAACATTAAGCATCTGAGTTAAGTTAAAAAGAGAAATTCTTGCTCCTAAACAAATAATCATAAGAAAATAATGAAATACATTATTCTCAATTTATGTTCCATGGCTCAGCAGCAGACTGGGGGCAAGTATGTCAGGTACAAGTGATTATTAGGCTAATCTACACAGGTGAAGAAGTTTAAATTCACTAGAAGGAGCTAGTGGATAATGTGATACTCAAAGACCAGTGATAAAGCTTAATTTGATAACTTTTCTATTTATTTTATCAGTTGCATAAACCAGTTCAAATTGCGTTTTAAAATGGTAGCTTTCCCTCAGCAAAAGAAAAGTTATTTCCAAGTTTCTTTCTTTATATTTTATTTCTTCAGTTTCCATTTTTTAAAATATATTATTTTCTGTGTATCTAGTTTTGTCATGATAGACAGTTCTAAAAACTGCTTACCACCATTTTCATTCTGAAGCTTTGAAGAAAATTGTTTCTTGGAAGCTCCTCAGCTCATCCCTGTGTTTAGAAGCTCAGAACATGACATATCTGGGTCACTAGAGGAATGATGACAACTAAAAAGATGAGACTCTAAGCCTGACATTTTACATCCATTGAAAGGATTCCATGTTATTGGATATTTGTGTTCAAATAAAAGAAAATAAGAATGGTTTGCCCGAATTCCATAATGATGTATTTACAATCTTGTTAGACTGTGTTACATTCTTGTAAATTATCTCTTTTTAAAAAAAAAAAAAAAATTATAATTCCTTTTATGGCATTCTCTAGCTGAATGAGAATCTGATTCTCAATCCATTTAAACAAAATCATTCAGTAATGTATTCAGTAATGCATATCAGAAAACATAACACTTTAATGCAGTAGACAAACATCTTACGGAGCTGTATGAAAATGTATGCTAGGCTGATTCTTTACTTCAACACAGATGCTTCTCAGATTTGTTTAAAAGAGATACCATTTTGGATTTTCTGAGCTAACATACTATTGATATGTTGTTATTCAGGCAATGGAGTGAAGGTTGATATGCCACTTAGGAAATTAAAAACAGATTTCTGAAAGTTGCTGAAAAACAAGGTTGTGTTATTCTGACAGTCCAAGTCGCTCTGAGTCTTTCTTGCAGTGTCTCTATTCAGTACTTTTATCAATCTTTTAAATAAGGATTTGGGATGTGTCCTAATTTTGACTGGGACAGAGTAATTTTTCTTCCTAGCAGCTGCCATAGTAATGTGTTTTGGAGTTAGTATGAGAAGAATGTTGATAACTCACTGATGCTTTAGTTGTTGCTGAGCAGTGCTTACACCAGTCAAGGACTTGTCAGCTTCCCCTGCTCTGCCAGATGCATAAGGAGCTGGGAGGGATCACAGCCAGGACAGCTGACCCAACTGACCAAAGGGCTATTCCATACCATATGACGTCATGCTCAGTATAGAAAATGGGGGGAGTTGGTTGGGGGGTAGCAATCACTGTTTGGTTACGGGCTGGGCATCAGTCAGCAGGTGGTGAGCAACTGCATTGTGCATCACTTGTTTTGTGTATTCATTTACTTATATTATTATTATTAATAGCAGCATTATTATTGTTGTTGTTGTTGTTATTATTATTATTATTATTATATCTTCCGCTGCTGTTCTACTAAACTTTCTTTATCTCAATACACAGGCTTTACTTTTTTTTCCTGATTATCTCACCCATCCTACCAGGGCCAGGGGGAAGGTGAGTGAGCGGCTGTGTGGTGCTTAGTTGCTAGCTGAAGTTAAACCGCAACAGGATGATAAACACTGAATTCCAGGGCAGTATCAATATAGAAAAAAAATCAAGTTTTTGTCACTATTAAAAAAAAAAATACTGATAAAAAATGGGTTTATTGGCACAGAAAGTTAATCAGTTTTCTTAAAGTGATGTCTTAAGTAATGAGGATTTTCATGAAGTAGATATTTCTGACATTTCACAAAAAGATCATACCTCTTCCTAGAATGTTAAAAAGACCCTTCTCACTGGAAAGTACTGTGAGAAAATTCGTGACAAGATTCATCCTTCTATCCAAGAAGAAAATCACCCTGTGAATTCCAAAGGACAGTCACCTAGCACCTGTCTCATCAAGAAATGGAGGAATTAAATGGGTATAACACTTTGTTCACTTAGCCAAGACCTTGACATTACTAAGAGCTATTGTTTTGGGGCTTGGTTAGGTTACATGAAGAGACCACTGAGTACAGAACATCTCACATCTGCCTGTTGAAGGATTCTTACTACAACAACTAAGACACTAGTCATTGTCAGGCAAATTAATGGATTAATTTAATTTCTGATTCTTATGCTTTGAGCTTCATTTGATCATCAGTGGTTTAACTTTTGAAGTGTACATCAGTGTTGATTAGCATCAATGGAGGATTGGTATTTTCAGTGTTTCTACAAACCAGGTTTTGATTGAACAACAAAAATCCAAATAATACACAACTGACTTTATGTAACTTGCATACACACAGACACACACAGTAATTTCAGTTATGGTCCTTGTACTCTATATCTCAGTTCAGTCACAGGAAAACTTGAACTAATATATGCCTCACAAAACTACCCCAAAATTTGTAAAGTGAGCTAAAATCCTTTGATGGAAGTTTGTAGAAGATTGAAAGTTATAAATAGGTATCTAGACAGAAATGTTAAGGATTAATTAATAAACTGTTGTATTACCCAGTTAATGAATATTAGGGCTAATATTTTTTTCCCTTCCCCATAAACTCTTGTAAAGACATTTCCTGTAGACCATATAGGAGAGATTGTACTCAGTTCTGATAATTTTAATTGTGCATGTCTACACTAGAATAAGTGCCCTGAAAGTATCTTAATTTTGTACCTGTGTCAGAATTTTCCTACCTAACCTCAGACAAAAATCTCTCTTGATTACAAATTTTTCAAAGAAGGTTTGAATTCAAGCATCATCTTACAAAATTCTTTAAACTTCATTACATCCATTTTGTTATTTGCAAAAGCTATTGATCTATCTGGAATATGTTCATGTCCTGCAACAAATGAAAGAGTGAACTTGTAATGCGCGTGTTGAGTCTCCCACTCATGTTGTCTGTTCTTCACTGCTCCTATGTGAAATGTTTTCCTTTTGTTGCTTTTTGATGTTTAGTTCCAACATTTCAAGCATGTAATGCAATAATATAAGTCATTGGATAAGACCACACAACTGGAGAAGTTTGACATCAAATTCTCAGTGTTTCTACTTGTTAGTATATAGGTAGAAAATGAGGATAAGAAACTAGAGGAGATGAAACAAAGAAAAACATAAAGTAGGCAATAATAGGTCTGTGACTGGAATATACTTCATCAGAGAAATAGAATCAAAAAAAGCTTCCAACTGGTTACAGGATAAGTACAGTTGCATATGTTGAAAGACAAAGACTAGCTGGTCTGACTAATTTAAGATGTATAAGGTAGACGAGTTGGAGATGGAAGAGGTGTAAGAGAGCAATAAAGGGCCTAAATAAGTGCAAAACAACAAGTGAAGGAGAACGGATGTCTGAATTTTAATAAGGGATGGAAAGGGTCAACAGACCTAATCCTAAAATATTAGATCTTACTGAAAGCAATTAGAGTGCTCCTCCTACATACACAAAAAGCATTCCTACAGTTATGGTATTCTAGAATTTGTTAGTCTTGTATTTATGAACTTCTGATTCTCAACCTATGCTAACTAATGGCTATAATTTATTCCTATAACAATATTGTTCATTTTCTTTTGTTAATTTTCCCCTCACCCACTAAATTAATTATAGAAAGCAAGCCTATCACTTCTTACTTTTCATTTTATTAAGGGAAATAAACTTTTATTTAGTTTTATCTTTTAAGAAAACCTCTCTATGCCCTGATCAACTTCTTTTTAAGTGTTACAGATTAAACTCAGACTCTTGACAGTTTGTGCCCAGACTCTGCAGGATTCTCGGCAGGGCCGCATCAGCACCGTGGACAGCACCCCTGCGCCATGTCACTGGGAAAAGGAACGTCGACGGTTTTGGTGAGTTTCATACAGAAATACAGAATATTTATGCATGGAAATCAGAAGTACTTCTAAAGAATGGCAGACATCTAATATCTGTTCCCAGATGTGTCATTTTATTTTCAGTAGTTGTCAGGTCACATGAAGTGCTGCATAGATACGTTTCTCTACAGAAATCAATGGCAGTGCATTAAATAGAGAGGCACCAAAGCACCTGTTTGCAGTCCAGAAAATTTCTCTCTAGAAGTTTTCTGCCTACCAGGAGCTCACATTTGTGACATCTCTGAGAGGCTTCCAAGCCTGGTGAACCCTACAGATTATCATCCACTCCTACTATACCATGTAGGTTCTAATGATACAGCAATGAAGCAACTTAGAGCCATCAAAGGAAGTATATATCTCTTGAAGAAACGTTAAAAGGATCTGAAGCATAGGTGGTGTTCTCCTCTATCCTCCCAGTCAGAGGAAGGGGTTCAGGAAGGAGGAGATGAACTAAACAGGTGAATGCCTGGCTGCATGGCTGGTGCTTAATCTAAGAACATGGATCTACCTTTGAGAAGCTGGGTCTTTTGGGAGCTGATAGGATTCACCTGACCAAGTAGGGCAAGAAGGTCTTCACCAACAAGCTGGACAGACTTATAAGGAGAGCTTTAAACTAGATTTTCCAGGGGAAGGTGATGGAGTTTTGAGTAACAGGGAAGATCCAGGAAATGCTGATGTATTAGGAACCAACACGGTTGGTTGTAAGATGCCTCAAAGTAATTAGGGTGTGTTCCTCTAAAATGGTGACATGGTCAATAGCCTAAAGGAGGTAACTCTGTACCTATACATGCAGAATGGGCAATAACTACAAAGAGCTGGAACCCACTGTGAGAATAGAAAGCTATAATCTAATTACTATCACTGAATCCCAGAGCACTGAAATCAGTGGTTATAAACTCTTCAGAAGGGACAGGCAAAGAAGGGGAGGCAAAGGTGTTGCCTTCTCTGTGAAAAAATAGATGGATTGATTGCACTGAGCTATCTTTGAAAACAGCGATGAACAGGTTGAGTGCTTATGGGTGAAAATTAGAGGCCAAAGCCAACAAAGGAAACCTTGTGGTTGGTGTTTACTGCAGGCTGCCTGATCAAGAGGAGGATATTGATGAAGTGTTCTTACTTCAACTACAGGAAGCACCATGGCCACAGACGCTGATCCTGCTGGGGGATTTCAATTGCCTTGACATGTGCTGGAAAAGCAGCACAGCAAGCTGTAAGCAGTCCTGGAGACTCCTGGAGTAAATTAAGGAAAATTTCTTAATCCAGGTGATAGAAAGCCCAACCAGAGAAGTATTACTGGACCTGTTGCTTACCAACACAGATGAACTAATTAGAAATGTCAAGACTGCTGGCAGCCTGGGCTGCCATCATACCCTGGGAGAGTTCATGATCTTGAGGGATATGGGCTAGAGGAAATATAGAGTCAAGACCCTGAGTTTTAGGAGAGTGAACTTGCAGTTGTTTAAAGAATTAGTGGATGGGATCCCCTGAGAAACTGCCCTCAGGGGCAAAAAAAGCTGAATAGGGATGGCAGTACTTTAAGGAAATCTACCTTAAAACATGAGCTCTTGATTACCATGTGTAAGAAACCAGGCAAGGAAGGTAAGAGATAAGCATGGCTGAGTAAGGACCTCCTGGTTGAACTGAAGTGTAAGAAGGAAACTCATAAACAGTGGAATCAGGGACATGCATACTGGGAAGAATACAGGGATGCTCCCCAGATGTGTAGGGATGACATCATGAGAACTAAGGTACAGATGGAGCTGAACTTGGAAAAGAAATTCAAGAATAATAAAGGTACCTACAGGTACATTGGTCAGAAAGAAAGATTAAAGAAAATGTACCCCTCCTGTGAAATAAAAGAGAACTAGTGAAAACTGACATAGAGAAGAGTAAAAACTGACATGGAGAAGGCTTAACAATTTTTTTGCCTCAGTTCTCACTGGTAATCGCTCTTCCCAGATCTCTCAGATCCCTGGGGAAACCAAGTACCTCCCACCTTAAGAGGAGATCATGTCTGAGACCACCCAAGGAACCTGAACATACACAAACCCATGGGACCCAATGAGATGCAACAGAAGGCCACCTGTGGGTGTGGGTCCAGAGGAGGGCCACAGAAATGATCAGCGGGCTTGAACACCACTCCTTGTAGAGAAAGGCTGAGAGACTTGGGGTTGTTGAGCCTGGAAAAGAAAAGGCTTCAGGCAGATCTTATTGTGACCTTTCAGTACTTAAAGGGGACTTACAAGAAAGAGAGAGAAGGACTTTTTACCAAGGCCTATAGTGTCAGGAGAAGGGAGAACAGTTTTAAACTGATAGAAGGTAGATTTATATTGGACTTAAGGAAGAAATATTTGATGATGAGGGTGGTGAGACACTGGAGCAGGTTGCCCAGTGAAATTGCGGATGATGGATGCCCCGTCATTAGCAGTGTTCAAAGTCAGGCTGGATAGGGCTTTGAGCAATCTGTTCCTGTGGCAGATGTCCTTGCCCGTGGCAGAGGGTTTGGACTAGATGATCTTTGAAGGTCCCTTCCAACCCAAACTGTTTTGTAATTCTTTGATTCTATGAAATCTGGTTCAGAGAATGGCTGCTTGTATGTATGTTCTTTGAAAAGCAATAGTTTTGCTCGTAAGACAAAAACATGCTTTAAATAACTGAAAGACACTTTTTTTTTATTCTGGAGAAGGAAAGGATGACTTGCACTAAACACTAGAAATCCCAAAGATGCAAAATACCTGGCTTTTTTATAGTGGTCCGTGTAGCTTTGTCCATGTCTGTGAAGCTTGTTGATTCCTTCCGTGTTTACAACTAAGTAGCACTACCAGGTAGAGTAGCAAGAGTTCCCTCTAACAATTCTTTAAGCAAAATGTCTGTAACTAACTGAAAAGTGTGTTGATAATTTTCATTGATGGATTTGAAATCATATTATCCATGATATTAACACATACAGTACCATTCCAAATAAAGTTTGTGACAGTGATTAGGGCTAAATGTAACCAGACTATTTTCCAAAATAGAATTTTGATGCAAATGAAAGCATATTCAAGCTTTACTGAGTGAAGGTAAAAGGACATAAAAAGGTAAGCATGATTTGGGTTTTAATTTATTATTCTTCATATTTTGCATGTTTAAAAAAGTGATGCTTTGATCTGTGGTTTGATATCACCAATTAAGTGAAGTAATTATTTTATTATTCACAAAGCATTGTGATAATCAAAGGCTAAGCATAGTGGAATTATAAACTAATTGCAATTAGTGGGGAATAAGAAAGTATGGTTCATTATGGTGCACCTTTAAAGAACGCACTGATCACTGCAAAATATCTGGTTTAGTTTGAAATCTATATCCAAAATTAAAACCAGGGATTTTCACATTCAGATAATGACAAATGATAAATAAAAATTAAAGTCTTGGGAAAATGTTATTTATTTATAATTTTATATTCTCAGTTATAATACTTTTATGAGTAGAAAGGAATCTATTCCACAGATTGGAACTTATTTTTGTTATATATATGTAATAAATAAATAAATAAATATCTGTAAATATAAAAAGTATGTGTATTTTAAAGAGCAAGAAATAATTTTTAAAATACAGAGTATTCTAATCTTAACTTGTTTAGAGAAGTCAAAATCAGAATTTTTGTTTATTTCCTAGAACACCCAACCTTTTCAGTAACAAAACACTACCTTCTCTGAATCCTCCTCTGTGTCTTTTGGTCCTTATCCTGCATGGATGAGTTCAGTAAATTTATTGTCACATTACAGCAAAGCTGTGAATGAATGCACTTAATTGTTAAGTATATTCATTTTTAAACAGGAGTTTACATGTGTGGAACACAGCTAAAGAATGTTAGCTTTTGAACTATAGATTGCTGGATAAAAATCTTTTTATCACTAATTTTCCATGACTGAAAATATCCTTTCTCCTCACACATCAAAACATCTCAAAATATTAATTTCCCAGGGATTTATACTCTTTTGATGTTAATGATATAGATACATTTTATTGACTGATTTTGTTGACTTCTTGCTTATTGCCTATTTGGTACTTTAGAATGTTTTGCCTCCACATGTGGAAGTGGAAGAACAGAAAATCAGGATCTTAAATGATAGCATTGTGTTAACACTGTAATCAAATTAACTTTTTTTTTTTCTCTGCCTATTTCCTGCCTTTAATTGATTTCTAATTAGTAAATAAAAATTCTTCCATTTATATGTTTTTTATACTCTTATTTTGTGCCACAGCAACAATAAAATCCACCTATTCTGTTCCTCCAGAACCCCACAATTCTCTTGCATGGAAACAATTACTGGTGAGATGAGAGATGCATCATTTAAAATGTTAAGTAAAAATATAATATTTTTTTGTCTAGATGAAGCAGAAGCTTTTTGGTCTTGCAGTTGCAGCAAACTTTGGGACAGGTGTCTTCTCTGGGAAGTCCCACAGTCTTCTATGTTGAGTGTGTACCATCCCTTAACATTGACATCCTATGAACCCAAGGCAGGAGTTCAGGGAAGAGTGGGACCAGGATGAGTACTAGTAAGTGCCTTGGTCTGGATGTTGCCTCTCAGCATGACAGGGTAGATTTCATCACGAGACTGATACCTTCTTTTGTATGTTTACTGTGACACACGTGTATTTCCATCATTGTAGTTAATGAAAATCTGATCAATAAATGGAAGGATGCCTGCAGCATGATTCAGTTCACCAGGTATAAGAGCACCTGCTTTAAGGTAAGCTGAATCTCTTCCTGGGCTCCATTGACTGTAATTACTAGATTGGCATCCAACAAAATGAGTCTTCAGCCTTTCAGCCTGGGTATTTGTAGACTGAGTCCCAATGTACTTTAATTCAAGTAATGGTTGTTGTATTATCTCTGTAAAATGTACCAGATCTGAAGGTGTGTCCTCCTTCCTACCTATTAGTGCTTCTTCACGTAGCACCTCTTAGTCAAAGTTACTTTTGCTTTTTGTCTCCTTGCATATAACTTCATAATACTAGCTTCTTCCCTGAAATACCCTACATGTTAATTTCCTTCTTAATATTTATTTTTATGATTTGGTCAGGAACCTTAAAAAATGATTTGTGTATGGAGTACAGCACATATGATAAATATTTCCTGAAGTGGTAACTGATATCTGCTATAAACCAGACCAACGGAACTTATAGGCAAGTCTGTAGAATTTAAATATATGCTCTGTTCATGCCATAGATCTCTTTCTCATATGTATTAAGCAATACCGGGTTTGCCTTTTTTTTTTGCCCCATAAGGAGAGTTCTAGTACTTTTTAAAATCAATTAAAAATAAAATTAAATCAATTAAAATCAAATTCTGCAATATATTATTTTTTTGGAAACATATACTCAGGATCCCATCTCCCATCTTACAAACAATAAAGATTATCCCTCTCGTAATTCAGTGTCTGGGGCCATAGATGTGCAATGGAGTTAATGCAGTTTAAAAATTTATTGTGTGTCCATAGAGGTGCAGTAACTTAACTGTGTGTATCTTCCTAACTGCAGAAAGCCCAATGAAAAACAAGCCTGTTAAAACATGTTGTTGAGACTGAAGTACTTCATTTTGCCCTATATTTGCCATGAGGTAAGTGTGTTCACATACTCTGTCACTAGGCCTATGTTCAAATGTGGTAATGCCTCAAATGTCTGAGCTGTAAGAAATACTTAGTTCCCAGCAGGCAGTTACAGTAAAACTCTACCAGAAAATAGAATTGAGACATAATATTCTGGCTGGTCACAGTCTACCCTGCAGTCCTTGCTCTTCATCCCAATCTCACAGTAGATCCGCTGATGTGATTTTAGTTTTTTATCAAGGCTGATCAGGTCACGTATTAGAGAAGTGTCTAGGGTGTGCTCCAGTAAATACCCTGTTTTCCAAGTGTGTAGGTGCACTGCAGAATACTGCAGCTGATGATGTGGCCTCCACCTGTCAAAGAATCATAGAATCACAATAATTTGGGTTCATAAAATCATAGAATCATAGGTTTCTTAGTATTATTTCTGCTTTCAGAAGTTCAGAATGGACAGGAATCAGGGAAGGGTTTTACCACATTGTTCAATAGCTCTATACCAAAATTGAAACAGGTAGTAATTTTATATTAACCTCAGAAAAAAGAATAATTAACACTGAAGCTGACATCTTTGGGGTAAGAACAGTACACAAGATGTCCTCTCTCACAATTGCTCAAAGAAAATGTTAATAAAGTTATGACATAAATATTTAAAACAGATGTGTAAGGAAACTACATAGAATCATAGAATGCTTTGGGTTGGAAGGGACCATTAAGGCCATCACATCCAACCCCCCTGCAGTGAGCAGGGAAATCTTCAACTCCCAGAGCCCCGTCCAACCTGACCTTGAATGTTTCCAGGGATGGGGCCTCCACTACCTCTCTGGGCAACCTGTGCCAGTGTTTCACCACCCTCATTGTAAAGAATTTCTTCCTTATATCCAGTCTAAACCTACCCTGGTTTAGTTTAAAACCATTATGCCTTGTCCTGTCACAGCTGGCCCTACTAAAAAGATTTTCCCCATCTTTCCTATAGGCCCCCTTTAGGTACAGAAAGGCCACAAAAAGGTCTCCCTGCAGCCTTCTCTTCTCCAGGCTGAACAAGCCCAACTCTCTCAGCCTGTCCTCATAGGAGAGGTGCTCCAGCCCTCGGATCATTTTTGTAGCCCCCCGCTGGCCCTGCTCCAACAGCTCCATGACCTTCTTGTGCTGAGGGCTCCAGAGCTGGACGCAGTACTCCAGGTGAGGTCTCACCAGAGCAGAGTAGAGGGGCAGAATCACCTCCCT
>NW_009258947.1:83917-101649 GCF_000687185.1 Egretta garzetta
GGGATCGAGAGCTCTTGTGCTCTGTGGATCACATCCTTAAAGATCTGCCAGCTCTGTTCTGTTCCCCTGTCCCTGAGGACCGTTTCCCGGGGAGTCCTTCTGACTATCTCCTTGAGGAGCTGGAATTTTGCTTTCCTAAAATTCAGGGTCCTGACTATATTCTTTGTTCTTCCCATTTCCCTCAGGAGCGTGAGCTCCACCAGCGCCTGGTCACTGCAGCCCAGGCTGCCTCCGATCTTGACTTCTCTGATGAGCGCACTTGCATTGGTGACCACCAGGTCCAGTATCGTATCCTTTAAAAGTCATCTAGCCTAACCCCCACAATGCATACCTAGGTGATTAAGGTTGTTTGGAAAATGGCCTTTGAATTCATAATCATGCATGCACTTCTAAAGGTTTTTACCCTGAGTACCTCAAAATACTGAATTTATTATGTTCCGCCACCTCCCCCTGCAGGGTAGATCAGCTGACTTGCCTGAAGTCAGAAACTAAATGTATTGTTCTTGAATCTCAGCATGGTGGCTGGCACACTAGAATATTTTATGTGCTTCAGTGGACTGACTTTTCCCTTATTATCTGCAGAATATACACACCTGTGCTGATAATAAATCAAAATATCTACATTAAAAAATTCTCAGAAACAATTCTGAAGACATATAAAACCTGGTTATAGGAAAATATTCAGGAAAAACAGATTCCATAGTACAAGTGTTTATACAAATGAGAGAAACCGAGGAAAGGCAATATCCTTGTTAGAGCAACTGTTATAACTGGGTAAAGCAGAAAAGTATGACGGAAGTACCCTGCTGAAGGCAGGTCTACTTTCAGTAACTTTATAAACTGAACAAATAAATTGTCTTAACTCTACAAATATCTTGGTACAATGTCTTCTTTAAAATGGGTCCAGTTACAAGTCTTGAAAGCATGAGCCAATTAACTTCCAAAGAAAAAAAGGAAATTTAAGTAAGGGGCTGGGGAAGTCCTTAGTTCATTTCAGTCAGAGCAGTGCCCTCTACTGTCCAAAGTACTTGGCATGAGCCAATTAACTTCCAAAGAAAAAAAAGGAAATTTAAGTAAGGGGCTGGGAAAGTCCTTAGTTCATCTCACTGTCAGAGCAGTGCCCTCTACTGTCCAAAGTACTTGCTAATCACGTCTAGCAGCCTAGACTCCTTGAATGAAGTTAATTTCACTTTCCTTTAGATATCTACAACCATTTAATTATCCTGTATAAAGACCTTCTCCATAGCCTTTGGGGAAAAATAGGCAGTTCTAGGCATGGCTGATTTTCCTTGATTTTAGCAGTCTCTTGAGGAAAAAATGACTCATGGTCTAGACATTCTTTTTTTTTTTTTTTTAATCCTCCCCCCTTTCCTTTTATTTACAGAGAGTCTAAATGACCAGTATGAATATTTAAGTTGTATATGTCTAGAGTGACACGTGGAAAACTTACAATATCAGCAATAATGGTCAACAACTGTAAGAAAATGACACCCAAAACCTGAGTAATCACCTGAGTAATTATCAATGCTTGTTTTTATGTTAACAAGACATTTTGGTTAATGTGATGCACACCACACATTCGGAGATGCAGATACACTCACCACCTGCTATAACATCTTTTAACCAGAGATCTTCCTATCTCATCTTGCATTTACTCATGCTGTTAAGATTAGGTAGGCAAGCAAAATGAGGACAGAATCCTATCTGGCAGCATGGTGATATCTGTCACTGGTTTCTTTGGCTGTGTTTATGCTGGTAAGTTAAAGTTGTTTGGAACATTGCTGCATACTGGAATTCAAGTGAATATTCTAAAAGTATTCAGAATTTACTTTGGCATTCTTTTGATCTCTGCCAATTAGATATCTCCCAAACAATTCTTGTTCATGACAATTCCCAGTAAGCAGTTTCTGTGTGGCCCCTTTATTTAGGAGTCTAAGAATTTACATGAAAGCACTCTGTGTCAGCTGGCCTTACTACTCTACTTCATTTAACTTGCTAGTAAAGTAGCATTTGATAACAAGCAAGAAGCATTTGCTAGAGGTAGCAAGTGAATAGAAATGTTCTGGAAATGCATGGTAAAGAAGAGTATAGTTCACCTTTTTGATCAGTATTCTGTTAGAATGACAACCCATTAAAATTGTTACATGTTGAATCAGATTTCTACAGATCCTCATCGCCCTGTTCTTACATATCATTTTCTTATTGGCTTTTATGGTATGTTTAGCAGCTAGTATTCAGCTTACAGTGCTGATTTTTGAATAGCATGCTAAAATACTAAGAATTCTATTGTTTTCCTGCATTTATTCTGTGCCAAACAGCATGTATTACATCTTACCACAGGCAAATGCTGCACAGCATATAAGTAATTGAATGGTAAATCCTAAAAAGGATTAATCAGGAGATTAAAATAGTTTTTAACTTTTCCTAAATAATAAATGGACTTGAGGCTGTGTTGCTTTTTCTCTCAATGGCAAAAGGAAGGAATTGGAAAATATAACTGTAAGAGAGGAAACTATTCTGCAGTTCATGTCTTTATAGCCTCCTGGAGAACATCAGATGCAGTAGATAAATTGTAGCCTTTTGTATCCAGTATATCTGGGGATGATATGTAGTTCTGTGAGAGAAGCACTAAAATGTGTTTATTATTAGATAGTTTAGACCATTGGACTGGCCACAGAATTAGGAACTAGAGACTCTTTAACTTTGTGATCTTCTACAAAATCCTTAATAACCCTCTGCTGACGTCAATAGAATTTAGTCTTTGGTGTTTACTGCCTCATCTATAAGAGAAGGATAATACTTATCAACCTCATAGGGATGGTATAGGATTAATTATTTAATAGTTACACAGTGATGAAAAAGGCAAAGCATTGCTATTGCCTTCACAAATACTGAAATATGACACTGTCAGCTTTTTGTAACTAGCTGAAGGTGGAAAGAGACAGCATCTATTGTGTCAGCAGTAACTTGCATGAAAAACTGCGGCATTTTGTGTTTGCTGAAGAAAAAAATAGGTTTCCATAGCAGTAGCTTAGCTCTACTTCTGAGCAAATTTTATACCCTATGTGCCATTTGAGTAAGCTGGTCATGGGAAAAAGACTGAAAAAGGTTAAATAGTAGATAGGAAATGCAGTGCGGGTTATACACAAGCAAAAATAAATAAATAAATTTGGGAGACTCACAGATCTGTCATTCTCAGAGAAACATTTTTGTGGCAGGCATACAATAATGATATGTTAGTTGGTCAAACAAACTGTCTAATTTTTCTCCTCTTAATCCGAATAGTGAAAAAAGTCCTAAAATGCAGCTTTGTCCTTCAATAATTTTTATACTGAAATCTTCTTTTTGTAGTGAAATCTTTCTAGAACTGGACAGATGCCATAATGCACAAAATGCATACTTAAGTTCAGAAACTTACTTTTTTTCTTCTGGTAAATGAGGAACTGACAGTTAATATCAATGCTTGCAATTTTGGCCATTTTGCCAGTCAAAATTACATTTCTACCTTACACGATGCAAAGCACATTAACATGTACTGATTTTGAACATTAACAAGTGTAAAATTTTCAAATTCTAAAATGATTCGTGTATTAAGTCCTAATAATTCACTTTGTACCAAAAAAATCTGTGAAGCAGAAAAAGGAAGTAATGAGGTGGACTCTGCAAAAAGGAAAGATGTTCACTGATGATATGGTTCTGCGTATACTCTGATAATTGGGTATTATATAGCTAAGCATATCCATGAGAAAATGGGATGTCGAGCAAGATGCTTTTGGTAGATGAGCACAGTAGCCAAGCTTCCATTCCACTTTTTTCTGTATCAATAAGAAAAAAGTCCTGTTCTGCATTTTGTGTGGTTATTATAAAGGTGCCTTGTATCCTCACATATCAAGGACATCTTTTATTTTAAATTTTAAATTTTACAATATAATCTTGATAATTAAACAGGTAGAGATTATTTTAATTTATAGAATTTCTAGCCATTTTGAAATATATTTTTTAATACTTTTTTCTTTCTCATTTTCCTTCTAGTGCTGTTTGGATGGTTTTATGTGCTCCATTGAGTTACTATTTACATCTCACTGTAGCTGGGAATAGATTTTTACCATTCTTCTTCAACCAGTTAGGTATTCACCACTTTTTGAAACGTAGCTAGTGAGGAAATTGGAAATTTCTGGGACATTTAATTGCCAAAGACATTACACTGGACAATTGAAGAAATCTGATCAAAAAAGTAACAAGGTTCTAGCACACATGGGATATAAGAAAGAAGCTTTCTAGCATAGAGTGGAATGACAGAGTTTTGTCACATTGTAAATGAAGAAATAGGAACGGCTTGGACTAAGAATGAAGTGTGGCCTGCCTACAGCTGACAAGCAACGTGTATCGCATCATTCTACATATGTGACGTGCTTTGCCCATTGACCATTAGCTAGGTAACTCTTCCCCACTTCAGTGGGTAATCTACAGCCAGCAACTGCCTTCCGCATATATTATTTTTGCTTTACATTGATAATGGGAAAGATTTGTTCTTATTTTCTAATATCAAAATGCTGAAAATAAGATCAACAAAGAATTATGATTCTGACCCTGAATCTTCTAATATATGTAGATAAATTTACATATCTGAATAGCTGCATTGACTTTATTATGGCTATTCACATGAGTAATGCAAAATATAGATGCTTGCGAATCAACCCTAAGGCAGCATTTTCTGCATTATGCATTTTACTTCATTGAGTGACTAAAGGCACAGTGTAAGTCAATAGTCCCACAGTTGTATGCAAACAGGAAAACAGCATTATTACTTACATGTTTTTTACTTTCCTTTCAAAGAGATGTGAATACATTTGCAAAGTAATAATTGGCAGAACTCAGTTTCATGCAGTCTTTTGTGGTTTTTCCTACTTATTCAGTTCCAAACTCATTATCATCTCACCCTATGTATTCGTAAATGACATATAACTCTAATCAGGTTTTCACTAGACTGTCTAAACTGTTAAAAAGTACAAAAAGCTACAGTAGCACTAATCCTAGTCACATCATACCTATAATGTGCTGCTGCACCATTTTATGAGGCAATAATGTAGTTCCAGTCTTGGCATAAAGTGTTCATCCTTCAGCCTCATACTTTTGGGAAAAGGATTACAACCGCATAAAATAGCACGATAGTACTATTATCACTTAATTAGAAAACCAGACATTCTAGTGTACCTGTTTATTGTAGTTTTATTAAATGACTTCTGTAACTACCAGACTTCCAGCATCAAAAAAGTGTTCACACTTGCTATAAAAGTGTTTCCAAAATTTGCTATTTTTAATTTGTTTCATACCAGGGAGAAATCAGATCTTAAATACACAGGAATCTACACAGATAACACAGCTGGGACATCTACTGGAAGGAATATAAGTTTAGCCTTACACAATTACACTGTCTATAATTATTTCCCCTGCATTGCGTAGTGCCATGTGGTACTTAAGCCACATGACTCCAACTGACTTTAATGGAAATCAGATGGCTAAACCCATTTGAAACTGAGACTTTGAGAAAAATGTATAAAATACAAGACATGATGATAGTCCCATTACATGCTCATTCACCTTTTCTACCTTTCTCATGAAGATGATTGTCATAATTCACAGTCCTGCCCCTTCCTCTAGGGAGTTACTCCTGAACAAAACAATGCTTTAATCAGAACCTAATAAAATTACATTTGGTTTGCGTTCACATTGTAGAGGTATAAATGGATACTCAAAATGCTATGGGTAATAATCAGGGTAATAGCTTTTAAAAGGCATGTAAAGCTACTCAAAATGCTATGCAATACAGAATCAGGGTAATAGCTTTTAAAAGGCATGTAAAGACAGCAAAAGACACCATTAATGTAACAATATTATCAAGACTAAAGTTAATGTGATAGGGATAAATTTTTTATCTTGACTTTCATTCATACACCTGTACTGTAAAAAAAAAAAAAAAAAGAAAAATTAAAAATTGTAGGGGATGCAGGGAAAAGAGCATTAAAAATATATCTATCTCTAACATCTGACAGCGCAAACTTTGGGAAGGGCATTTTATAAGCTTGATGTACAGGTTTGAAATCCCATGTACAGCCAAACTGCTCTTTTTTTTTGGTAGTTCTAGACATGCCAGTACTAGCCAAGATGAAAACACAGCTATTCATAGATTGGCCAGCTGTTTAAAGACGTGTACAAATTTGCTAAATGTTTTACTGAAAATTTTATCTGCCGGGTTTGCTTTGTTTCCAGATTTGCTCTTAAGTGTTGATGTTTCTGACATCAGTTTCACCATTAACCTGAATCTAACTGGTTATTATGATGGTTAGTCCCAAATGAAGAACTCCTTAAAAATAATCAGAATGATTCCAAATATTTGACTTAGACCAAAATAAGGGACCACCTATTAATTTTTTCATTACCTTATTCTTATGACCTTGCTTGTAGATGAAATCACCACTGTTTAGAGAATCTGGAGAAAACCTCATAGACCTAAGGTTAAGTAAGATTTGAAGATATGGTTAAGAGATGTCCACCTTTGTTTTGCATATTCTTTATGCAAGGTTGAATTTCACAAACCTCTTCCATTGTATTTGCTTATGTTAATGAAAAAAGGAAGCTGTTCATTTAGTTTTATTTCTTCACATTTTCAGCTGTGAGATCAATACTTTGGATTTGCTTCAAGGCTGCATATCATCATAAGATTATTAAACAAATTCTAGTTGTCGAGTCATTTGTGAAATTTATTGCACTCCAGTGCAAGCCAGCCAGTCCAGATTAAGGTTTTATGTGTACAAGATAACATGAGATTCTCAAAGAAGCTAAGCTTCAGATAATTATATGAATGATGGATAATACTGATTCACAAAGTATTTGTACCATATAACACATGTATCAGTTTTCAATTCTGGTTCAAGTATTTCCTTGTTACTGAAGTGTGGATAACATGAAGCTTTTTTTTCTTTTTTAAGGGTTAACTTCAAGAATCCCTGTGGATTATTCAGAATAGTTGAATATGGCTATCAAGAACTTTAATCTTTTCACTTTTAAACTGATTGCATTTGATATGGAAGTTATAGAAAATTTATAAAAGCCCATTGTACACTTTTTAAGAGGCAAGCACTAGTGATTTCTTAAGAACTGGTAAATTGGTTTGTAAGGTTGTTGAATACTTTAAGATTTCTGGATAGAAGGTTATATTACTATGACTTCTTATAAATCCAGGTCAGAAATGTTTCAGTTATTTTAAGATATAAGTTCTAAAACAGAGGAATGCTTTAGGGAAAAAGAAAAGTCATGATGCTTTTTGTTAGGAAGTTCACATTTAGCAACCATATTTATGCATTTTATAACAAGTTATTTGTTGTTTAATGTTGCTCTGCTGCTGTAAATACATTTATTAAAATAATATAACATAACTGTAACCAGCATATTAAACTAATATAACTTCCTATAACATATAGATATATTATAGATACAGAAAAAAATCCCCATTTTATTCTTTCACTAACCATCAGGGCGTTAGAGTCTAACATTTTGTATACCTCTCCAAATTTATCAGCAAGTTTATTTTTTAGAGAGAAAAGAGTATTATAATTCTGCCTAAAGGAAGTCATGATAAACTAGCTGATAGAAATAGAAAGGACAAATATTGATTAAAAATACACTAAATGCATAATACTAAGACTGTCATTTGTGTCAGCTGAAAAATATCTCATATAATTTAATTTGATGCATAGACTCCCTTAGATAACTGAAGTCCTTGCATAAATCTACTGAAAATTGAGTAATTTTAAGTGTCTACTTATATACTCAGCAGAGCATGCATACTGTCTGGTTGTGTAGGTCAATGTGGGCAATCACTGCAAGGAAGTCAGGCTCACCAATGAGTAGACTAAGAGCTTTGGGACCCAAGTACTAGGGAGGCCATAAGCCTGGGTGGGGTACCCAAGAGATCAACAAGTCTGAGAGTTTGGCTACTGGAGGGACCAAGGGGAGCAGTGTTGGGTTAACTGTCTGGCTGACAGACCCCCACACAGCCACTCTCTCACTCTCCCTCCTCAACAAGATGGAGGGGGAAAATAAAATAGAAAGTCTTGTGGGTGGAGATACAAACAGGGAGATCACTCATCAATTACTGTCACGAGCAAAACAGACTCAACCTAGGGAAGATTAATTTCATTTATTTCCAATTAACAACAGAGTAGGATAACAAGGAAAAAAGACAAAACTAAAAGTACCTTCCCCCTATTCCTCACTTCTCCCCAAGCTTAATTTCACTCCATTCCTGATTTTTCTACCTCATGTCCCCTGCTGAATGGCTCGGGGGGATGGGGAATGGGTGTTGAGGTCAGTTTATAACACTTCATCTCTGCTGCTCTTT
The DNA here is from genome assembly GCF_000687185.1 of Egretta garzetta. Lineage (NCBI taxonomy): Eukaryota > Metazoa > Chordata > Aves > Pelecaniformes > Ardeidae > Egretta > Egretta garzetta. Next base: position 92,319 of record NW_009258947.1, read on the forward strand.
CTTCCTCATGCTCTTCCCCTGCTACAGTGTGGAGTCCCTCCTGCAGGATAGTCTTTCATGATCTTTTCCCTGTGCCACGAGTTAAGTAGGTTTTCCCTTTATTTGTTTGTTGAACAAAGAATCAGATTTAAAAAAAGGAAAACTGTTAGGGGCTTTCCTTCTTGGATGAATTTATCCATTTCTCTTTTTAAAGAGAACTTTTGATTTGCCAATACGTGACTGGATTGCTTGCTGCTTTATCTGATACTGAATACATTGTCTCGCATAAAAGGTATGTAAAATTGTCGGTCCAGTCAGCATTGTGAATTTTGTCCTCAATATCAGCATCATAATCATAAATATTTAAGGATGAAAGCTCTGCACACACACCTCCCAAAGCAACAACAAAAAACAGAATCAAAACCCACTATTTATGGTCCCCTGAAGAAATCAGATTCTTAGAAATTTGAACAAGGACAAGCTTATAGCAGAGCCTTTAGTAAGGAGCCCAAATACACAATATGAGATTGTTAGAATATTAAGTGAATTCCAATTATACTACACCTGCTTGTAAAGACATGACCATATTGTGAGATCCACTATGTCAGATCTGATGTAACTTTCATTTTTGTTATATTTTACAATAGTTCGCTGAATTAGGAAAGTAGTAGACTAAGAATATAGAGAACTTCTCCCCTCACTAAAAGAATAAGCCTCCAGTTGCTGTGGTGCTGCTACTTGTATTTCTTACATTATCAGAAAGTCCTTTTATATTACACAGAATATTGTATATAGTCTATATATTAGCATATATATTAATTGAATATATATGGAATAGTGCATATTCTTGTTTATATATTTCAGATATGGTCTTTTTTAACAAGGAATACTATGATCTACTTAAAATTAATATTATTAGTGTAGCTTGTACTCTATTCTCTTGGTTTGAATTGTTCAACTCAGTGCTACACTGATTTACAACTCACGTGAAGTTGCTACCTATGCAATAGTATTGAAGTAGATATGTACTGAAGAAGTCTTTCAGCTGTTTAAAAAGTGTGCAGCCACTGGTTTCCAGTCAAGAATGTTAAACTCCATTTCATTTCATACAAGTTCCTTGACTTAAATAAGAAGGCTGTCACTAGCAACATTCTTAATAAACTGTTTAATAGCTTCATTTCAAAAAACAATTCACAGATGAACTCTGAAAGAAATATCTTACCACTTGGCCTTTCTGATAAACTCATAAAAGAATATATTTTTTTATAGTCTTGGCTGCAGTGAATCTTCATACATTTATTACATTATTCTTATTTATGTTTTCTTGACTTTTCTTCAAATCATGTCATATAAACATGCTCATCTGTACACATTTGTACATGTAGGTAACACATGCATACAGTGTGCATACAGAAGTTCTAATATTTGCACTTTTTTTGAAAGACCAGTGGAAGAATTTATACAGAAAATTTTCTGACTCTTAATATCATCTTTCAGAATAAATCATTTTAGGTGCAACTGCATACAAATTCAATTTCAGAAATGAGAAACAGTAGATATGAGCTTTTTTTTATGTGTCAAAATAAGAAAGATCTAGAGGGATTTCAGTCAACACTGAGTGTAGAGGTTTGAAACCCTGACTCTGGAAAAGAGGGAAGATATTGGTAATGGAACCTTTCTTGTCCTTCTAGAAATTAAAGCATCGTACAAGTTCATGCCTGGCTTTTTCATTTATCATTAAATGCATCTTGGATATACTTTGTACCACATACTTCAGCTGATCTGAGACAGAATGATATTTTTCACCTTTGTGGATTAGTAACATTCACTCATGTTCTGCATTTCTCTAGATGAGTTAAAACTTCACTGGCAACCTATTCCTTGGCTTCTCTGGCTTTTAGTTCCACCCTGCAGGTACTAGCCAAGCTTGTAAACAGAGATAGGTTTTGAAAATTCATATCGGTGTCAGAAATCTATGATAACAACTGATTCTCATTTATTTTTAAATCATAATATTTTTACATTTTCAGTAACAATGAAATAAAACAATGTTGTCTTTGAGTTATTTTATTGACTTGATCCACATATCTGTTGGCTAATTCTTATGTTAATATCTCTTTTGCTCTCTACTAAAAGATTTTTACTTTGCATCTTCTTACTTTTAATCTTGTTGTTCTTTCTTTGGTTGACACTGTATCTCTTTATAGCTACTACGGAGTTAAAACAATAAAGTGTTGTTTGTATCAGGTAGGTATATACAGAATATTTTCCTGTTGTGAAACAAGGGAATTATTCTAGTAAAGAAAGATGTTAAGAGTTGACAGCCACTGTTTAACATAGTGAAACAGAGACTGTTCACTTGGGAAATCATCCCACTCAATATGTTATATTTGTACGCACTGATATCCAATGTCATCCACAGTAATATTTACTCTGTGTTTGTCATCCATGCAGATGTAAGATAGTTTGCTGGTTTTAAAGATTAATTGTTGGCAAAGCTCATGCACCTTTCATTAATACTGTTTAACAAATGTCTCACTATGTATTTTAGCAGTTACATGCAGTAAGGTGTACTTGTGCTGGTAGTAGATTCTTTTAGCAAAGGCTAAGCATGATCCAAAGGTATCTTCTTTTTTTTTTTTTTTTCAATCTTCAGGTTAATTTTATTTCCTTTTGGGGGATCATGTGGCAGTACCAACAGAGTTGGTTGGATTTTTTTTTAATACAGACTTTCACACAGAGAATTATTTTAGTCTATCATACCATAAATAGATTTCACACTGTTACTTTTTAAATGAAATAAAGCTTGTACAAAGATTCTAAATAACATGATATTGAAAGTAACTAGACACACCCTATGCTGTGAGTCAAAAGGCAGAATGTCCATACCATGCATGACAAGTAGATCAAATATTTTGTATATAACCCTCAAAAGAAAATGGAAATTTTTTGATCTTGGAAACTTTTCTTTCAACCTATGTCTAAATGTCACTTCATCAGCTTTCTATCTACTGCAACTTTCTTGGATAGGCTCATATAGATTTTCTTTCACTTTGGCTGCCATTTTACACTGTTTTGGTTTTTTTTTTACCAAGTCATAAATCTGTATGAAAACTATACTCAAATGCAGGATTGTTAACACTTATTCTTCTAAGAATTTTATTTGTATCAAATTTACTTTTTCCTTTCTCTTAACATGTTATCTACTTTTTGTGTTTCCAGTCCCAGTGTCAGACTACAACTAACGAATTTTTCACCATCACCTGAGACTTTCAAACATCCTTAGCACTTGCTTCTCCATACATTTACTCTTTGTGTTTTACTGTTGGGTAATAAACTAGTTGTTTTAGTATTAAACATCATTCAATGGCCCAGGACATGAGATCACTTTCTACTTTCCCATCCATTTTGTTCAGAATAGATAAGCAGGCCTGTAAAGGAAACCCTGGCTTGTTCTTAATTTCTAGCAATTTTGATCCGCAAGTCTCAACTTCTTGAGATTTTATTCTTTCTCTGTAGCAACTGCTTGGATGTGATTTCCTGTTTCATGTTCCCTAACTGTAGCATGAAATGGAAGAGATCTTTAAGTCAAGTCCCATGGAAATAATACTCTCCAGGGTGAGAGTGCTGACAGCTATGGAAAGACAAGGAAAACAACAGTGAGAACAAAGTGATATTTTCGTGCATGAAAATATAGCTCCCTTCCCTGGTAAAATGTTGTTAGGCAAAAACAAATAAAAATTATATTGACTGCACTGCAATAATCTTTTTCTTAAATTTACTTTCTTATTTAAAAAATGTTGAATAAAAAAATAGCATGTTCACTATCAGGAAAGGAAAACAATACACCTCCCCTCAAATCTCTGAATATGGGAAAATAAGTACTATGATGTTCAGACATGCAGGCAATTAACTCTACTAATAGAATCAGTGTGCTTTACAGGAAAGGGAACATTTTAAAAAGGAATAAGTATTAATGCTCATTTTCTTTTTGCCTTAATGATCACAGATATTAAACTGGGAAAAGCTCAGCAGTAATTATGTTATCAAGTTCAGACAAAGAAATATAAACAGGAATGAAATGTTCTTACTAAGAACAAAATGAAAATAAGACTGGTGAACTTACAGCAGAAGTTTTAGAAAAATCAGTGCTAAGACAGGAATGTGAATATCCCAGAAATAGATAAATGTTACTAACCCAAAGGTACCTCTAAAAGAAATTAAGGGCAGTATTATCACTACTGTACTATAGCAAGGTCTTTAAAGAGTTAGTGGACACATTTATGAAAACAGTAACAACATGTTACATATGTTAGCAAAAAAATCCAAGAAACAGCAGTAAGAAGACAAATCTAGTGATCTGATATGAAAAAACATCCTTTTATTGAGCAAATATCTAAAGACAATATTGCTTTGTCTAAGCTATCTGACTTAAGCAGCCAATTGAATCAAGTCCCTAAGACTGGAGAAAGGCAGACATAATATCCATCTCTAGAAAAATAGGGAAAAAAGGCTACATGCAATTATAGACCAGATAGCTTTTGTTATTAGAAGATATGTGACAAGAAAAATATGAGGAATTATTACTAAGTATTTGAACAATAATGATGAGATAAGCGTGAGGCAACATGGAGTTCTCAGAAATGGATTGCATTAAACTACTGCATTATACAAGAGAGTCATAGACCTTAAGGTTATGGAAGAAGTACTCCACAGAGATGCCTTTCATATGCCATGTCTATTACATCTTAACACTGGTAATGTTTTGACACTGTAATGCATAGCAAGATTAAAAACAAGGTAAGGTCCACTAAATAATATTTACGTTGAATATGAAAATGAGTGCCTATTAAGAAAGAAAAAAGTATGTTAGAAACTTTATAATTTATAGCCAACACGCAAATGAGCAGAAGTCTTACTAGAACTACTGAATTTTGACCTTTCCTATTGGAAAAGTCATTGGTTTGATGTGCATCTCATTTCACTAGTGTTCGTCTCTTAGTCATGCAACTACTTAAGAAGCTCTAAGAGGAGAACTGAAGATGAAATCACACTGTAAAATGTTAAAGCAAAACACTAATTTACCATATTATGCAAAGATGTAATAAAATAAACATATAGCACTAACTAAAAAATTATTTTTGCTACCTACTCTTTCAGAGTTGGAATTTTAAGGAGTTTAGAAACTTAAGCAATGTAAAAATTCTAGGTTTAATTTGTTGAAATAAATCTAATTCATTAATCAGTCACATAAAATCCCTCCCTACCCGGTTATCTATTACCTACAAAAAATGTGCACAACTCAATATCAGAATTCTTGGTCTTTTAATTTTTATTTCTTTAGCACTCTTACAGCTCTAATCTTAAAAACCTGCCAGTCATTCAGAGAACAAACTAGTTACTAATTGTCTTATATTTGGTCTAACAAAGGGTCTACTAATTGTCTTATACTAGGTCTCTTGATCTTTTCCAAGAGGAAAAGAATAAGACACTGAAGTTTGTTTGCTTACAAAGGGTCTTGTTACTGTGTTTCTTAATATACATGTTACTTTAAATTTATGTTTAGGAGTTTTTCAGAGCTCTTTGATGCTGCAGATTTATTTTTTTTTACCCTCAGATATGATCCAAATCCAAAAAAAGTCTGCACAGACAATTTTATATATAGATTTTTTTTTTTCAAAGTAACTCATTCAAATAATGTTTTAATTTCAGAAATATAGATATTCTAAGGTCTGACTGCCAAGGTTCCTGAACTTAATATTGAAACATTGAACATCAAAATCAAACACCTTCAGAAGAGGTTTTATAGATATATTTACTTTGGTCATAGGTTTTCAATGGACATTTTTAACTGGGCAGAAAAAACACTTAAACTCTTCAGCTGATGCATTAATTTTATTGTTGACTGATAAGTGCCATGACCCAAGATACAATGTATCTAGTCATGTATGGAAAATTCATTTTAGTATGGATAAGCATGACTGCTTTCATTGCTTCTCTTTCAGACATTGTAGAAAAGAATGTGCCATCTAATTATGATTAAAAGTGAAATTGCCATGTTATACCATTTTTAACCCTTTGGGCCAAAAAGAATTAAACTTACCTCAGGTAGCTTCCAACCAAATGATATGTGTAACTATCTGACAGATAACTGGAGGCAGTCCATGAAATCTGAACTCATCCTGGTAAGTTAAAAAAGTTGTAACTGTAAAACCAAAGCAAATTTGAACATTCAATGCAATCTTGAGCACCCCAAATTTAATTGTGGCAATTGTCTCTAATGCATACACATTAAAAAAAAAAAAAATGCTCAAATGCATTAAGTTGTGCAGACTGTCAGCAAAGCCCTATAAAGGATGAATGAAGAATAGGGAAAACAGTATTTGAATATGGATACAGAGAAATAGTAGGAGGGAAATTAAAAAACTAGAACTACACATTTTGTAAATGTTCATTTTAAAATTAGTTGTAGTAAGGTCCATTATAATTATTAGAAAATATTAGGCACTTTTAGGTGGTGTGGTACATCTCCTCCTAGCAGTGACATCCCTCCTCTAACTACAGAAGTTCAGGGGTAGGATAACTTGCTCAAATCAACATACATATACCACATAGATACACAAAATTAGATGACATTAAACCTATTTTTAGGGTCTTCAGTGCCTTCAACACATCAAGTGTGCTTTAATTGGAGAATATATAACATTATTATACTACATTAAAACAATGAATACATTTTAAATTCATTGCTTATATTGAGAATTACTTTTCTACTAATCTGACAATTTATTTAGATTCACTTAGTAGTTATCTATTTAATAAATATGTAAAGTTTGAATGTTAAAATAGACATGCGCTGCCTTCCTACCCAATACTAAATATTATTAAGAATTTAAGCACCATTTTTAAGCTACCATTCCTATCCAATTGTTGTTGTGAGAAGTTATTCAAACACCACTGTATTTTTTTACTTCATAAGTTGGTTATAGATACATTTTTTTCACATTAAGTAGTGCTTTTTGGGAGAATTTGTGTTCTGATAGATACTCCTTTTTTTTTACCAATAGCCGTTCATGATCTAGTGCAAAGCATACAAATGTTTCAAGGAGCTGACTGGGACTCTGGTTTTGTCAGTCACAGATAAGTCAAATTGAAGATCTTTCTGGTCCCATGACCTTTTCATTCTTCGCTCCAGAATGTCTCAGTTCCAAAAGGCATAATAAAATGTCCCATACTGCTGCACATCCCATGCATTTCTATTTTGTGGTGCTTTAAATTCCGTCAGGCTGTGGCAAAACTTGGGTGAATGCTCAAAATATTAGATACTTAAGCAAAAAAACAAAGGCAGAGGGGAGTGTCTGCTTGTAATTCATTAACTTTCTACCTTTAAAAGAAGGCTAGGTGTAATACACCATGAATCCCAATGGATGCCCAAAAGTTCCTGAACACGTGCTTGCACCATTCATTGATAGAAAAAAAAAAAGCAGCTCAGACAACCAGACTGGCTTCTCACTTGGAGGTTTTCAGTTGATTTTAGCAAAACTTAGGAATTTATTTTCATATAAGTTAGCTTCTGAAAACATAAAATTCAAGCCAAGCACTGTCTAAAATATGTAGAATGGATCTCACCTCGTAGATTTTTAATTTGTTTATTTTTTACCTATTGCTATTATTGAGACAGGGATTTTGCCTTTTAAACTGTTTTGCTGAACAACAGTTCTGGAACAAAAGTAGAAAGTACTAATAAATTTAATCTGGAGTCCAGGAAGAAAAAAAATATTTTCTTTTTCCAGAAAGGAAATTCCAGTTTTATCTTCCCAGGGTTTTAAACCACTGATCCTTTCTGATGGTCTAGATGAGGCATGCATTCCTCTCTAACTAATAAGATGTCCCTCCTCTCATCAGCTAAAGTGTTTTCAGAGGTGTCTACATCCCAAAGGGAAGGAGCCTAGGTAGAACAGCACACCTACCTCTTTCACAGTGAGGCAACACACAACACTGCAGCAATAGCACCAAGTGCAGCCTTTCTTCTGGAACATCAAGCATCCTCCTTAACTAGATTTCTGATAAGACAACTACGTCTTCAAATTTAATTTTATAAGTATTTGAAACTTTCAGATTTGCTTTTTAATCCATGTGTGTTGGACAAATGTCATTGGGTATTTAAGTTTTCCCAAGTAAGCCTATGAAAGTTTGTTCTGTTATCTCTAGTTTATAACCTCTTGCAGCTTTCTTTACAAATCATATTGTTTGACAGCTTAGACTACTTTTAGGAGAAATTTTTTTTCATGGGGTTTCATTTCCTTTGAGTGCTATGTTCCAGATGAGTGAAGATTTGTTTTTAAAACTAAGGTGACAAGGTAGTTGTTGGCAATATCAAATATCTTGAGAGAATACAAATTAATAATTTTTTGCTGAAGGGTCGGTGTTTGTTTCCCTAATAATGGAAGTCTAGCAGTTAGAAAGGCCAAGAAAGCTAATTGTATTCTAGGCTGCATTAGGCAAAGCATTGCCAGCAGGTTGAGGGAGGTGATCATTCCCGTTTATTCAGGACTGGTGAGGCAGCATTTAGAGTGTTGAATCCAGTTCTGGGCTCCTCAGTACGAGAGAGACATGGACATACTGAAGAGAGTCCAGCAAAGGACCACAAAGATGATGAAGTCACTGGAGCATATCTCTTATGAGGAAAGTCTGAGGGAGGTGGGACTATTAAGCCAAGAGAAGAGAAGGTTTGGGGGATATCATCAATCAGTTCAAATATATGAAGGGAGGGTCTGCAGAAAGATGGAGCCAAGCTCTTTTCAGTGGTGCCCACTGAAAGGACCAGAGGCAATAGGCACAAACTGAAATACTGGAGGTTCTGTGTGAACATCAAGAAACACTTTTTTCCTTTGACGGTGACCAAGCACTAGCAGAGCTTGCCCATTTGCCCATTTTGGATCTCATTTCTTGGAGATACTGAAAAACTATCTGGGCAACTGGCTCTTGGTGGCCCTGCTTTAGCAGGGGCATTGGACCATATGATCATCAGAGGTTCTTTCCAACCTCAACCAATCCATGATTTTGTGATAATTTTTTAATTAAAGCCTAGATTATAGTAAAAAAAGTTTCATATAATCTAAAGTACACAATAATTCTTAGATATTTTAGTTGGCTTCTGGCTGTGGCAATCAACATCATGTAGCTGGTGTAAAGCGAATGAAAATTCTCTAATTTCAATAAAGACATACAGATATTTTAATTCCACCAAGTAAGCTTGTTGAAATGGTTGTCTATAGACAATTAAGATGATGTTTGAGCAAAGGCAAAAAGAGCTTTCTAAAAAATTTTTTTTTTTTTTTTTTTTTTTTTT
>NW_009258947.1:101846-136092 GCF_000687185.1 Egretta garzetta
CTGGGATACAAACCAGTCTCACAGTGCTCCCAGATTCTTTGTGAGTACCAGAAGACTAACAGTGCTCCTTTGTTCATCAACATAAGCTGTGTTATGGTCTATAGTATAGCTTTAATGGAGAAGTGTCTTCCAAGTTCTCCTACCGCAAGATACTGTGGACAGTGACTGAACCACAAATTTCCTGAAATAACAAGTGTACTCAGTTCAGGTTGGGGTTGGGGCCACTGAAAACATAGCAAATTTCAACAAATGTAATGCCAGAAAAGAATACGTGATGTTCTAAATTAGCCTTGCGCTTCACAGGGATCATGAGGTCTATCTATACACACTCTATCAAATCCAAATACTGGGCAAAACAAATCATTTCATTTACTAACATACATAAATGAAGTCAGAAGCAAGGAAATATAGATAATAAAAAATACCAGAGAAGAAAATCTCTTCGATCACAAAAAGCAGATTAGGTGAAGTATGTCAGATGATCCCAGGCAGAGCAGATAAATCCTTTAACCTGCTGCAGAACAGAGTAGAAATCCACAAAAGCTCTAAATATACCAGCTGGGTCTCTTCTCAAGCTTGTCATGTATGAATACATGGAGCTCCCAGGTCCAATATGGGAGGGATTCAGATGACAGAGTAAAATGCAAATATAGATTCTACATGTTTGTTTTGTTTAAATTCCAATTATAGTCAAGAAAGATCAAGGTGCTGGATCTTCTTGCCTATGCACAGACTCTTAATCCCACTTGTAACACGTGGGTAACTTGGTCAGCTTGTGCACAGCTGCAGATCTGTACATCTGGTGCTATATCTGCCAGCCAGGTGTGCTATCTTAGCTACTTTGGAGCATCACAGACATGCCTGTGTTTGGACAATTTAATTAAGTCTTTCACTCTCATACCAAGTCTTGTTTTGCATATCACACATTTCTCCAGATTCTTTGTCTTTCACTGAAATGCAGTCGTTGTAACAATTCCACCTCTTGTATGTCTTGAATTCAAAATTTGAGAAGACCTTAAAGTAGTCTTATCAATATTGTGCCTCAAATTATCTCACATCATGGTCATTACTACACCTAGCAGTAGAAGAGGATGAAGTAATAAGGTTCAGTTCAAATAGCTGACTCAAGGGAATAGTTAAAGATTGTGTTTTCTTGGTCAGATGTTGGTATAAGAAAACACCCCTAATATTTCAAATACTCTTTACCAAATTGCAGTGTTACATTTAAGCAGCTGGTATGCGAAAATATTTGCCATATTTCTATATGCAGAGATTTATAGTTATTTATTCCTTCATTGCAATGTGGGTGTAGATGTCAACTAAGATATGAATTATAGATCAGTGACTAATGATTTTAAAAGACTTCTTACTAAGTCAGTGCATACTGATGACTTGATTAGATTTGCTAATGTACCTTTTCATGTTCTCTCTGGAAAGCTCCTGGATTTTGCCAGATTGTGAACTTTGAGTTTATTCTAAACCTTGATATTACGACCCACAGTAATGTTGTTATTGCAGCTGAAATAAGTGAACATAATTATTTCCTTTCTTTGTGTAAGTTTAGAGCTAAGGAACTTCTTTTGTTTATGTATATGTCTCACACTTGCAGCTTTATAGGCAATGTGATTTGTGAAACTGCACATTTTTTACACAAAACTGCTGTAAAATTAGTAGAAAACTAGTCTGGAGATCATATTCACTGTTAATGGGAAGATATAATAAGGCAACACCGGAATGACTTTTGGATTCATTACCATTCATTAAATGAATATTATAAGAAGCTTCAAATAATTCCTAGCCAGAAAGGACAACAAATAAGTTAAAAATTGAGTTTTAATTCTAAGTACAAGGTACAAGAACAATAATCTACAACAATGCAGGAAGAACAAGAGAGACTGAAGAAAAAGCTTGTGGTGGATGCTATGTATCAGAAGACACTTGAATCAGCAATGTTATGCTGCTGCAGAGAATGCAAACCCCATCATAGGATGAGTAAGAGTGCAACCTAAAGGTAATCTTCAGCAGTGATAAAACTCCCACTGAGATACTGTGTCACACTTTGGGAAATCTGTTACAGTTTGTGCATTTCTAAGACGTAAACAAACTTTTAAAAGTCTGGAGGAGAGCAATGCACATGATGACAGTTCTGGAAATTTTGTTTTTTGAGGAAAGACCGACCATAATCACTTTAAATACTCTAACAAACTACAAACTCATAGGACTCTTTGCTAGTTTTCAAATATGTGAAACATAGTTTCAAGACAGAATAAAATTTTCCACTGTGGGCTTGAGAAGAAATACTGGGTTGCCATTGAAGCAAAGCAGATTAAGTTCTTTGTTAGGGCATACCACAGTAGTCTTCAAGATTAAGAGTAAAAGAGTGTTTTGATGCTTCAAATAGGAAGAATGTAACCTTTTCTCTGTAACAACACTGAAAAGTACAATAGGTTGGGGGCGGGGGCGAACAATCAAACAAGTAGAAAATGTTAGGGAAATGAACCAGTGGATAATCCAGAGACTTGTGGCTTCTTTTCCCCCATATGTCTTCAATGACAGAATGACAGAAATACCAAAATCTTCTTTCAGAGAATGAAGAGGATTATTTGAGGTCAGAGAAAGGGGAGAATGTTAATAATTCTGATCTCATATACTGTGAGTGCAAATGATCCCACTGTTAGCAACAAAATCATTAACATGGACATTCATTTTATAGCAGCAGCTCATTTGCTGCAGCTAGAATTGTCCCTGGCATATATTTAAGAATAAAGTGGTGTGAAATGTTTCTTTGCAGAAAGTGTTGGCTACAAAATGTGTGAAACTGGGAAAAGATATTATTATAAGTCTGATGTATACAAAACTGAGGACAGGGTTTCAGGTGAAAAAATCAAAGGAAAATTTCTTTATGGTCAATTTTTTTTTGTCTAAAATGAAAAATACAAATAGATAAACCATACAAATTTTGAAAAAGACAAATAGTGCCTCTTCATCATATGTTAAACAGATTTGTCTTTTCTACACAGATCAGATTCTATAGGTATAATTTGCAGAGCTGAAATTACTAAATAAATATGAGTCCGACTATGGTTTCAGAAATACTTTTCTGACCTCCAGAATACTGATCCACAGAAGAAAAATCCTTGTCCTTTTTCCTTTGGTTCCTGGAGTTTTCTGTGGAAACTGGATTGCTAGTCGGTGTTATCAATCATTCATAATCATTGATAATGTTTATGTACATGGAATTCCACTTTTTATCAGTTATACTGAAATTCTCCATAATGAGTTGAGAGATGGAAAAATCATGTCCGTTTTAGTTATTTGCAGAAGAGAAAGGATTTAATAGTTCTACAAGATTTTCTTTTCTCTCAGGCCAAGTTCTGGAGGTCCCCTCCAGAAATAAAATCTGAACTAGGCCTAATGTATTTTATCACACATAATAGAGCCTGTATCTGGTTTTGTTGTACATTTGTACAAGGGTGCCACTTGCCATGGAGGCAGTGGAGTCCATTCCCATGAGGCATCTATAACCCTCTGACCATAGTGGTGGAATGGCAGTGTCAGGTTAGCGGTTGGATTTGATGATCCTAGAGGTCTTTTCCAACCTAAACGATTCTATGATTCTATGATTGACCATGGGAGGCCCCCTTCCCCACCAGGCTGTGTGGACGGTATACGTGCTGGCACCGAATAGTGCCGTGACACACCAGAATGGGAAGCGTTCTATGCCTGCACAGAAATCACCTCCATCACTTTTAGAGCCACCACTGCATTGAATGAGTTAAGGACTGGCCGGAATAACCTACGTGTTCCACCCATTGGCATAATGGAATATAGATAATGAGGCAGCACAGAATCATAATATCTTCTTGCGCTGGTTTTAGCTGGGGTATTGGTATAGGGATGGTTCCATTTCTGCTGAGCAGTGCTTACACAGAGTCAAGGCCTTTTCTGCTTCTCACACCACCCCAACAGCGAGCGGGCTGGGGGTGCACAAGAAGTTCGGACAGGACACAATTGACCCAAGGGATACCTCATGCTATATGACATCATACTCAGCATATAAAGCTGGGGGAAGAAGAAGGAAGGGGAGAACTTTCAGAGTGATGGCGTTTGTCTTCCCAAGTAACCTTTATGCATGATGGAGTCCTGCTTTCCTGGAGATGGCTGAATACCTGCCTGCTGATGGGAAGCAGGGAATGGATTCCTTATTTCGCTTTGCTTGCATGTGTAGCTTTTGCTTTACCTAGTAATCTGTTTTATCTCAGCCCATGAGTTTTCTCACTTTACTCTTCTGATTCTCTCCCCCATCCTACTAGGGGGGACTGAGTGAGAAGCTGTGTGGTACTTAGTTGCCAGCTGGGGTTAAACCATGACACTTCTTCACAGGCATAAATCTTATAGGATTTATTAACGTGTTTTGTCACAAAGCCTACATCACAATAGCCTCTTTTTCTTGTTCAGTTTCTGTTACTTAAAATCACATAGGAAAAAATGTTTTAAAAATTCAGTTATATCACAAGGCTTTCCTGGTATGTATACGTGAGATCAAGGTGATTTTATAAACTCATATCAAGAGTTAACATGCATATCATTGGCAAGATAAATGCCTGTTTATTTGTGGTAAAACAGAACAGAGGTAAGACTATGACTTAGCTATAATGCAACCATGTTGTTGCTCAGAGGAAATCTTTATTTTTCTCTCTGAAGTTACTCCTTGTAAAGAAATGCTAATATACAATATAAAAATAGGGCTTTGAACATTTAAGATAAATAAATGAAAGAAGTTATTACTATATTTTAGGAGTTATAGGATATATAAGAAAGCAACAAAGCTGGTGAGGGATCTGGAGCACAAGTCTTACGAGGAGCGACTGAGGGAACTAGAAGAGGAGGCTGAGGGGAGACCTTATCACCCTCTACAACTACCTGAAAGGAGGTTGTAGTGACGTGGGTGTTGGTCTCTTCTCCCTGGTAATGGGCAATAGGATGAGAGGAAATGGCCTCAAGTTGTGCCAGGGCAGGTTTAGGTTGGTCATTAGGAAAAATTTCTTCACAGAAAGGGTTGCAGGGCACTGGAATGGGCTGCCCAGGGAAGTGGTTGAGCCTCCATCCCTAGAGGTATTTAAAATATGGGTAGATGAGGTGCTTAGGATCATGGTTTATTGGTGGGATGGCAGGGTTAGGTTAATGGTTGGACTTGATGATCCTAAAGGTCTTTTCCAACCTAAATGATTCTATGATTCTATGATTTTATGGTTTGCAGTTCTAAACAAAGTGAAAGAACAGGCATTTCTGTTTCTTTAGCTATAATTTCTTCAAAATGGGTTTTTCTGTCTAACATAATATTCTCTTCAGTTCTCCGCCTTCATACTTTCATCTTTATCCTTCTCCATTGCTTCATCATTCCTTTTTCTCTCCTAACGTGCTCTTATATCCCTTCCCTTCCTCATTCCCTCCCACCACCGTTTTTTTTTTTTCATTTTTTTTTTTCACACATAGCAATGGTACATCTGAGTTCTGGATTTTTAGGTAATCCTGACTTACTTTCAAATATGAAAGAATTATAAACTCAAATTAAAAAAACATAAAGTCTAATTTTTCTACAGAATTGGGACTGGGGATCTTTGTCAAATTACCTTTGGAGAATGAAAAAAAAACACCCAAAAAACCCCCAAACCCAAACTGATATGAGGGAATGCAACACTGAAACAAATGCATATGACACTAAAAGTCTAAGGTTGGGAAAGGACAGAATGGACTTCAGTTCCTTTCCTAACTGCCACACCACCCTCATTGTAAAGAATTTCTTCCTTATATCCAGTCTAAACCTACCCTGGTTTAGTTTAAAACCATTACCCCTTGTCTTGTCACAGGCCCCCTTTAGGTATTGAAAGGCCGTAACCAGGTCTCCCTGGAGCATTCTCTTCTCCAGGCTGAACAAGCCCAACTCCCTCAGCCTATCACATGTGGGGGAGAGTTTCAGATGTGTTTCCCACTGTCATAGAAAACATTTTTTTTCACCATTCTTTCTTTGATCACTCACATTAGCTGTGTATGCTTTTGGCTACTGTGCTGGCCTCTACGCTCTCCATATAGGACAGTTAAGTTAGGTGTCCAGTCTCAGTTTAAGAATTCTGGGAATTACACACCAAAATGTGAGAAAAAGCATCAATGAGTCTAAAGATCCTTTTGTGGGTGCAGACTTTGGTAAAATGTCACAGCTTTTGAACATAATTTTTCAAAACGTTTCAGGTACAAGCTGAGGGTCTTATCTGTGTAAGATAGAAGAGATTCTGAGACTCAGACCTCTGCTTTTCTTTGTCAGGTGAAACCAAGTTGTTTGTGAATGTTAAAGCAGCAAGTGATAGAAATGTTGGGTAATCTAGAATTCAGACAGCATTTAATGAACATTTGCTGATGTATTTACTTCTGAAAATCTACTGTTGCTATTTTAACTCCATTTTTACTATAAGCAGTAGTATACAAGAAGATATGCATTTTTCGGAACTCAGCCTTGCTGAATTATTGCCTAAACTATGTACAGTGAAGTTCAGCCTTATTTAATTTTTTATATGTACTTTACTGTGAAGGGATTAGTTTCTAGCAGCAACTCCACAGCCTATCTTGTGTAATTTATAAATCAAAAAAAAAAGGCTGATTAAAAATAAGTTCCTTGTGTACAAATGTAATACTCTGCTGTAGATCTTAAAAATACAGAATTTCTATAATACAAGTTACTGAGTCTAGCTTAGCAAGCAGTGAATTTGATTTCTAAGAATATCTATCAAAGGTGGGATCATTAACTAAGTTAATATACCCTTTGACAATTAATGGATAATGCCCTTGTCTCATTAAGACAGAACTTTAAATTTAGTGCATACATGCCACAAATGCCAGAATTTGTACTTGTCTTAAGGTACCCAAAGTTTGAGTGAGGGGAAAAACAATTAGTTATTTTTAAATACATCTAAAACTAATAGTTTACTCATTTTTTTCAAATTAATTGTTCTTTGATTTTGTTTAAATTTGCACAATAATATAATCAAATCCCAGATAGTACTCTCAAGTGCAAATAATTTTTCATTTTAAACACACGTATGTTTAAAAAATATTTTGCCTGATAAAATATTTTGAAAAAAAAGAGATTATTCTAGTAGCTGTATCAGTTGAGTCTATAGAAACTGAATTTTTGTAAATAGCATATTTAACAAAAAATCTCATATTTTTGAAGTTCATCACTTTTTCTCTTAATGAAATTTATTTAGAGGCTTCCCAATATATTTCTACTGTGTCCTGTCAATCTAAGCCACCTTTACCTCCAAACTATTTCTATGGAAAGTAGGAGCTAGTGTTCTTTTGAAAAAATATTGCAGAAACATGAAAGTTCTCATAGCCCAGTTCGAGGGAAGGGTCATTCTAATAAGTTCTTAGAAAGAAAGGTGAAGTGTCTTATAACTGCTGCAGGTGCTTCAGTTCAGCAGTTTCTTAGAGGATGTTGAGCAGCCTTTTAGAAAGTGTTCCTAATTTGTTCTGTCTTAGACTTTGACAAGGTTAACATTAGTTCTTCTCCTTTTTATCCACATTTTTTTTCCTCTTTGTATATGTGCTTCTTGCTTGGATATTTTGGGTTTGGGTTTTTTTTTTTTTTTTTAATTTCCTTTTGAGTATACACCTTAAGAAAACTTAACAGATGTTCTCTATTATATCTTTAAAAGTAACGAGTTTCTTTCCTTTTTGGAGGGAAGCTTAAAAATATAACCTTTTCTTGAGAACAAAGATGATTTTTGTCTTTTTTTCAGAATCAAAATATTCTCCCACCTCTGTGGAATGCACACTTTTTGAAATAGTTCTAAAAATACATGAAAAGACATAATATTTTTTTTCTTGGCCAGTCTTATCCACTGTGAAGAACAGAACAGTACAGGGAAACACAAGAGAGATCTATAATCAAATTGCTCTCACTGAACACAAAATCAAGATATTTCAAGGATAAAGCTTCTGCAGAAGCAGCTTTCATGTGGGTGTTGGAGTGTGAAGGGTGTCATTGAGGGAACTAGACTTCTAACGGAACAGCTAAAGAGTTCAGATCTCAAGGTGATACTGTAATGTGCAAAAACCTGTACTGAAAATCATACCTCCAGGATTCTGGTAGATTGCTGAGTATTACAGACTACAAGACAGAGTTGAGTATGCAGGTGTGGGGTTTAGAATGAAGTATATGTAGTTTATAGGGGTTTTTTTTATCTCTGATTTACTATGCTTGAGGGATGGTTGAAAGAGCTGGTCCTCTAGTAGCCCCCAAGTCCCTCCCTTCCTGACATACTCAGGTTTAAAAGGCCACTTCCCATAAACACAGGACTACTGAGATAAGGAGTATGTCACCTGTCCTTATTTGGCATGATTGCAAATATTTCATTCTTATTAAGGTTGTGGAACTGTGGAAAGCTGAGCTATAGGAGCTATAGGCTATACCAGTACCAAAAGAAACTCTGGTGGGAAAATAACAGAGGATATGGGATTTCCTGCCTTTTCCTTCTCTTCAGGTGGTTGGAAAATAGGCAGATCAAAATATGTTGGGCAGAGGGTGGAGTAATTTTGCCCTTTTAGCATCCAAGGGAGATTAAATTACTATGGGTTTTGGTTTTTTTTTTTTCTCTTCTCGTAACAACACAACGTGGGATTGGTTTTGGGTTTTTTTTGAAGGAAAAGGTTCTCAACAATGTATATCTTCAAATGTATTCAAAATATTAGATATTTTTCTTTCAAAGAGTGCTACTTTTAAGAATAAATATGAGAAAAAAACTTAAAAACTCTTTAATTTATCCTTTTTAATTTATTCAAGTAATTACTTGAAGAGAAAAACAGTACTGCTATATTTCCTGGTCACCTGCAACTTAACTATGTATAAAATTAAGTCTTTTTTTCTAGTGCCTAAGGAAAGAGGTGCAAGCAGGGGTATGGCATACTTGTTCAACCCTCACCTTTTATATTTACTTTGCACATTAGTCTTCAACAATATAGGTGAATTAAAAGTTATCAGAGTGTCATGGGATGTAATATAGTTGGGCTGTCCAAATGAACAGTGACTTTTTGATCTGATGGATTTTTAGAATATGTTGGGTTCTATCACATCATAGAACATTACAATTGCTGCTTAGCTAGTATGACAACAAGGAAATTTATGTTTTACTCTGCAGCGTGATATGACATTACCTGATGAGATCCCAGAAAATTTAAAATAACACTTGTTAGGATTTATATCCTCTCTTACTGAATGGCATTTCATTTCAGCAGGCGATTTTACCTAATATATCTTCTTGAAACATGTTTGTGAAATTAAAACCATACTTGTGGTTAATTAATGGTATTTGTAGGGGAAACAAATAATGTTAGCCTTAAGTACAAGTATGGTAAATAAATTTGCTCTTACAAATGTATCTGTGTCAAATGTTTTATCTGTAAATTGCTATCTCCCTAAACTCTTTCTCTGTTCTTAATGATTTTTCTGCCATCTATATCTCTACTAGTGCATCCTAGGATATCTGGGAAAGTCATGAAGTGAGTCAGTTTAGAACACATCTGGACACAAGAAGGAGAGGAAATTATTTACTAAGGGCAAATCACACCTGTTCAACTTGATTGTCTTCTGTGATAACATGGTGGGTTTCACCTTGGCTGCTTTCCAGACCCAGCTGCTGCTCTCTCACTCCCCCTACTCAACATGATGGAAGGGGAAAATAAGACGGAAAAGCTCATGGGCTGAGATAAAGAGAGGGACATTGTTTAGCGATTACTGTCATGAGCAGAACAGGCACAACTTGGGGAAGATTAATTTACTGCCAATTAATAACAGAGTATGATAATGAGAAAAAAAGACAAACTTAAAAATACCTTCTCCTTATCCCCACCTTCTCCCCCAGTTCAACTTCATTCTTTCTCTCTTCTACCTCTTCCTTTTCTGATTGGTGCAGGAAGATGGGGAATGGGGTTTGCAGTCATTTCATAACACTTAATCTCTGCTGCTCCTCACTCCTCACACTGTTCCCGTGCTCCAGCATGGGGTCCCTCCCATGGAAGACAGTCCTTCATGAACTGCTCCTGCATGGATCATTCCTATGGATTACAGTCCACCAGAAACAGACTGTTTCAGTGTTTGTCCCCCACAGGCCACAGTTCATGCCACAAAACCTGCTCCTGTGTGGGATCCTCCGCACAGGACACAGTTCCTACCAGGACCCTGGTTGTGCATGGGCTCTCCACGGGCTGCAGCTTCCTTCAGGGTATATCCGCCTGCTGCGGCGTGGGGTCCTCCATGGGTTGCAGTGTGGATATCTGTTCCACTGTGGTTGTCCACGGGCTTCTGCGGTGGTGTGCTCCCCCCTCGTCTCTGACTCCCCCTCCTTTGACCTCTTTCAAGTGATAACCACCTGTGGCCGTGGTGATAGATGTGTCTGGTCATGAAGGATGCACCCACTGGATGTGGCGGAAGACAGATAACAATACAATAGCCAAGGGCTATTGTGGAATGTGCCCACCTAAGCACAGTGGTCAGTATGCAAATATGACTATGAGCCAATTATCTTACCCCCATCAATAGTGAGCAGCCCAGGAGCCCTTGGAGCTCTCCTGCACGGCAGCGGGCTCCACACCAGGATCTCCCCTTGAGCACGGATGCCTTTCAAGGTTACTCCTCAAGGTTGAGAGATTCCTTACCACAACAGATTCTTGGTAAGTGACTAACAGCATGCTAACTTGGAAATCTTAGCTAAGTGACATAAAGGATTAATTGCACATATATAATCCTTTAGACATAAACCGTTGACCAAGTCTGGGACTAGGACTGGATCCAGCCGCACCTAGACTCCTCTCTGAGGGAGTTTAGAAAGCAAGGGGATCTTTTCTGAACCTCATGACTCCACAGGAGGGTCTCCCTAACAGTTTTGTCTGACCCTGTCCTCTGTGCAGTAAATAACAAAGTGTACCTTGCCATCGAATCTCAAACTATTGTCGCAGTTACCACTGAACTTTGTTAACTCACTGTTTTACACCAATAAACCACATTATTTTTGCCTCCCTCTCACTCCATCCGCGACAGCTTCAGAAGGACAACCTGAATCACCATGGTCTTCTCCACAGGCCTCAGGGGAATCTTTGCTCCAGGCAGGCCAGTCTCTCTACAACAGTGCATGGGAAGACAAGAGGCATAATTGAAACAGGAGGCATTCAGATTTACTAGAAGGAAATTTTTTTTTCATCTTGAAGATGGTCAAGCATTGGAACAGGTTGTCTAATGAGACCATTTAGTTTCTGGCCTTAGAGGTTGTTAAGACTTGCTTGAATGAAGCCCTGAGAAATCTGATCAGATTTCATTACTGATGCTGTTTTGAATAAGCATTTGGAATGTAGACTTCCTGCAGTCCCTTCAAGCCTTAATCATTCTATGATTCTGTGGTATAGATAGTGATTCTGTGATAGGTATAGATCTACCTGTCTCTTTATATAACTAGCATATAAGTATATGTTAGATCTAAATATCTGTACATGACATATATGTATGTAGATAAGTATGCATGTAGATAGATACCTGCCATATATATGATATATGGTCCCCTTTATACATGATATATGAAACTATCTATCTATCTGTCTATCTATCTGGGATATATCTTGTGTCTATTTAGCTGCATATCTACATCTTCTAGGTTCTAATTGAACACTATTGAAGGTTTGTAGACATTTACTGATATCAGGGTGGGAAAAAAGTTTACATAGTGAGACATATTAAATATTTTCTTTCCTTTCCCTAAAATGCTACTGCATAACCCAGTAGACATGCATCTCTGAATTCTCTCTCTTGCACAGGATGTACTGAGATTCTCACAGTCGGTCCAAAAGGGATAGTTAATTTCATTGTAGACTTCTGCCCTTGACCTTTGAGTTGGTTGTTTAACAAATAAGCTGCAAGCTGCTTAGCTATTATCGTAAACTAACTCTTCCAAATCATTTATCAGTTCTGCTATAGTTCCCTCAGTCCTTTCCAGTGAGCCATTAGCCTGGCACTAGAAAAAGTTGGACAGAAAATCAGCAATGTGGACTCTACTGTTGTTAAGTAACATTACAGAGAGCCGTGTAGCTAGAAATAGCCTAACACATGCTATCCTTGGTCTTTTATTCCATGCTACTGTAGAACAAATAATCTTCATTCTACCATTCCTTCAGAAATAACACTTTTTTCCATACATGATCATCACACTCCCTTCATAGAGGAAATGAGGAGAGTGGAGAAGGGTTGGGGGTTTTTTCTTTACCTTTTTTCATATCTAGACATCTCTTGAAAGACAGGGGGAGATTTTTTTTTTCCCTGGTATCCAGAGAAACAACCATCATTGATGCTGTGGGTTACGTTTCAGTGTAGTTCAGATTAAGGAGTCTTAGGTATATGCTGGCCTTTCAATATAGAAAGCAGGGCTATAAAAAAGTCAGAAAAATACTTTTTTACGAAGCCTTGTAGTGACAGGACAAGGGACAACAGTTTTAAACAGAAAAAAAGATAGATTTAGATTGGACATAAGAAAGAAAATTTTTATTATGAGGGTGGTGAGACACCGGAACAGGTTTTCCAGAGAAGTTGTGGATGACCCACCAATGGCAGTCTTCAAGGTCAGGCCGTATGGGGCAACCTGATCTGGTGAAAGATGTCCTTGTCTTTGGCAGGGGGGTTGGACTAGACGATTGATCTTCAAAGGTCCCTTCTAGCCTAAATCATTCTATGATTCTACGATTCTGTGAATGTTGCACTGTAAGAACCCTCTAGAAAATAGCTTTATAAACTTAAATTGTTCCATGTATATGCAGAAAAAAATGAATTTTTGCTCGCAATGTATGACTAGAATTCTCAGTTACTGCACTGTTCATTTTCTGTGCACCTTTGAAAAAATGTAGCTGTCATCCAAGCAGGTTTTTTACCTAGTAAATACATATTTCTGAGAGCAGAGAATGGTTGGCCACATTTCCATCTCAGTTTCATTATGTTTGCTCTTTATGATTTCTATATAAACCTTTTACGCTCTTTCTCTATCCTCCTCAGCTTTAGTACCCTGTGAAAATTTATTTAATGGTCATTGTCATTCCACTAATGTGCTTATCCTGCTTTCCAGATAATTAAGATAACAAATAAACTTTAAAACTCTCTCTAATGTTCAATTAATACGGATTGTGTTAAATCTTCTAGTGTCCACTATCTAGTACTCATTTAGACAATGCTCTAGAATATATTACTTATCTTACATTCAGAAACTCTTACTTCCTGGCTTTGCTGTACATGTTTCTTTACCCAAGACTTAAATTTTAGTCACTAAACTATTTTTATTGAAAGTAAACCTCTGTAAATGAATGGCCTGCTGATGAGAGAGACAGGGTCTTGTATATAGGACAAGAGAGGATGAAAAGATTGCCAAATCCCCTCTTCTCTCTATTCTTAGCAATATTACTGCCCTGGTATTCTTTCCCAATATTAATTACAGAGAAAGTCATTGACACAACAATAATTCCTGAAATTACTAATTTACTTCAGATACCTGATGTCACATTATAACAAAAGAAATTTAAAATGCCTAATTCTTACCCATTCTTATCAGTGTCATCCATTTTAATTTAATGACCACATTTTTAAAAGCCATTTCAGATATGCAAATATATGAAAACTTCATTGTTAGAATCTCAATGAGATTTAAGTATAAACCATAATCTGAGAAAACAAATAATGTCTAGAATTACAAGCAGATGTGAAAAGAATAAAATAGAAAACAATTTTCCTGCTAGGACACTTCATATTGTTAGAAGTTTGGAATAAATTATATCTTTTGTCAGAATCAGGACACAAATTTTAAACATAAGCAAACTAAAAATGTAGTTTATACAAAAAGTAGTTGATATTCTGTGCTTTGAAATACTAAATAATCAGTACTTAAATATAAAACAGTGAAATCTGCTAAGTTAGAACTTCACTCAAACAACTGAGTTCTTATAATATGAAATTCTAATTTTTCATAAAGTCTGAAATGGAGAAAAAAATTATCCCATTGTTAGAATTTTAAGCTACCCATATCTTTCTGTAGTACATGCAGAATGTGCTAGATGTGCCAAATATATAATAATTTACAATGTGATCATATCTAACAAATCTATAAATTGTCTTTACCATTCATTCCTAATAAAGATGTCAAATGGGCTAAACAACTTATGGTTGAAACTATGAGTAGATATAAAATAGGTATGGAGTAACAATGAATGTTTATGTTTCACAACACCTTTATCCTATTGACTGACATACCATTGTAGTTCTATCTTGCAAATATTTAGGCTTGTGTAGGGTCCAATTCTGCAAATATTACACGTGTACAAACATATTACATATAAAAGAAAAGAGCATTTATATAATAATTATCATAAAGGCTAACAGTAAAGAGAATAAATGGATTTGAATCATAGAGTCACAAAACCCTAGAATGGTGTGGAAGGGACCTTTGAAGATCATCTAGCTCCAATCCCCCTGCAATGAACAGCGATATCTTCAACTCGATCAGGTTGCTCAGACCCCCATACAGGCTGACCTTGAATGTTTCCAAGAATGGGGCATCTATCACCTCTCTGGGCAACCTGTTCCAATGTTTTGCCACCCTCATTGTAAAAAAATTTCTTCCTTATAGCCAATCTAAATCTAGCCTCATTCAGTTTAAAATTGTCCCTTGTCCTGTCACTACAGGCCTCAGTAAAAAGTCTTTATCTGTCTTTCTTAAAAGCCCTCTTTATATATTGAAAGGCAACAATAAGGTCTTCCCAGAGCTTTCTCTTCTCCAGCCTGAGCAACCCCAACTCTCTCAGCCTTTCTTCATGGGAGAGGTGTACCAGTCCTCTGATCATTTTCGTGGCCCTTTTCTACCCACTCCAACAGGTCCATGGGTGTTTCTTGTGCTGGGGCCCCCAGAGCTGAATACAGAACTACAGATGGGGTCACACCAGAGTGGAGTAGAGGGGCAGAATCACCTCTGTTGGCCTGCTGGTCACACTTCTATTGATGCAGCCCAGGAGATGGTTGGCTTTCTGGGCTGCAAGCGCACATTACTGGCTAATGTACAATCTTTAATCTTTCAGCATCCTCAAGTCCTTCTCTGCAGGGCTGCTCTCAATCCATTCATTCCTCAGCGTGTACTGGTACTACGACCTGTCCTGACCCCAGTGCAGGACCTTGCACTTGGCACTGTTGAACTCCATGAGGTTTGCACAGGCCCACCTCTAGCCTGTCAAGGTCTGTCTGGATGGCATCCCTTCTCTCAGTTGTATCAACTGCAGCACTCTTGTTGCTGAGGGTGCACTCAATCACACTGTCCATGTTCAGGAGGTCCTTACTGAACCATGTCAGTCTCCTGCCTTCCTTGCCCAATTTCTTACATGTGGGAACAAGAGCTCTTACACTCTATGAAAAATGTCCTTAAATAGCTGCCAGTTCTGTTCAGCTTCTTTGTCCCTGGGGGCAGTTTCCCATCAAACCTGATGTTTGATCAACAAAACTGTGTTAAGTCAGCGTGACTGGTGCAAACTGTTAGAAACCTATTTGGATTCATCCATAAGCATAAATAACTACAGTATCTTGAGTATGAGTACACTGATCAGCTATTCGTTTGTCCATAACATAATTTCGTAGGTAAGACATCACTTTTTTTCAGACTAAAAAGTCTAACTTTGGTATACATATAAGATATTTGCAATTCTTTAATTAATTTTAAAGGCAACTAAATAGATGTGCTATACCTCTGTATTGGATTTGCATGACAAGGTTTTGGTAGCAGAAGCAGCTTCAGGGGTGGCTTCTGTGAGAAGATGACAGAAGCTTCCAGCATGTCAGACAGAACCAATTCTAGCCAGCTCCAAGACGGACCCACTGCTGGCCAAAGCTGAACCAATCAGTGACATTGGTAGTGCCTGTGTCATAACATATTTAAGAAAGAATAGAAAATGCTGTTCAACTGCAGCTGGGAGAAAGAATATGTGAGAGAAACAACTATGCAGATGCCAAGGTCAGTGAAGAAAGAGGGGGAGGAGGTGCTCCAGGCACCAGAGCAGAGTTTTTGCTGCAGCCCATGAAGGACCCCATGCCACAGCAGGTGGATATGCCATGAAGGAAGCTGCAGTCCATGAAGAGCCCATGCACTACCAGGCTCCTGGCAGGAACTGTGGCCCGTGAGGGACCCATGCTGATGCACTCTGTTCTTAGAGGACTGCACCCCATGGAAAGGACCCATGCTGAAGCAGTTCTTGAAGAACTGCAGCCTGTGGGAAGGACCCATGTGGGAAAAGTTCATGAAAGACCCTTTTCCATGGGATGCACTGCATAGTGCAGCAGGGGAAGAACATGAAGAGAATGGAGTGGCAGAGGTGAAGTATTACAAACTGACCGCAATACCCATTCCCCATTCCCCTGCACCACTCAGGGGGAGGAGGTAGAAGAGTTGAGAGGAAGTTGAGCTTGAGAAGAATTTTCCTATGAAGGAAGAATTTTCCTATAATTAAAATTGCAAATGAAGTAATTGTTTTCTGTACAGATTCCTTAATTTCATAAACAAGGTCTAATATGCATAGTGGAAGTTTGCATTCAGCTGTCTGGATAGGGCAGTTGTTTGTCTAATGTGAAATAGAGGTAAGGGGAAAGACTAGGTAGGCTTTGTTTTTGCTGTTAAATTTCTAACC
Organism: Egretta garzetta; assembly: GCF_000687185.1. Taxonomy (NCBI): domain Eukaryota; kingdom Metazoa; phylum Chordata; class Aves; order Pelecaniformes; family Ardeidae; genus Egretta; species Egretta garzetta. The sequence goes on from NW_009258947.1 coordinate 118,590, forward strand.
AATTTGCTCCAGAGTCTTAGACCATTGCCTGTCCAGTGCTGTGCACACATTGGTTTGCTCCCTCACCGTCTTCCTGCAAAAGTAAACCTATGTCTGACTGGATGAATACTTTTCTTTGGGATCCAATTCAGAAACACATTATAGATATGCATTGTGCTAGGTGTGGCTCCTAGGGAAAATTTTCCAACAGCATCCCAGCAAGACTTTTGTTTCCATGTGCCTTAATTCTACACCTCAGGACATGCATAATAGCAACATATCACAAAATATTTCTGCAATTTTTACTCTGAGAATATTATTTCAGGTACTTTGAAATGGAAATTACATGTACAGAGTTATCTCTTAAGACTAGTAGAGCAAAGCATTAGCCCACAGAAAAAAATGTACTAAGTGCTATTCAGTGTAGATACAGGTAGTCCACTCCAAATAAGACTTGCTTTATGCTGAGAAAACATGTGTCAGTTTATGTTAATTGGTTTGGGGGTCAGCGTCCTCCTTTTTTTGGTCTACAAAATCAGCATAGACATTGTGAGACCTTGCATAAACAGTGAAGAGGAAGATGATATTACACAGCTCAGTGGTTTATTACTAACTTTTTTTTCAGGAAGTTGTTGAAATAGACGGCCTTATGCTGGAACACTTGGAAGACTAAAAGTCAGCAAAGTTCAATTCAGTTTCTTCACTATGATGTCCAGATAAAAGAAATATATATCTTCATTTTTTTTTTAATATTTTCTGTATTGATTCTAGACAAAGTGACTTCAGATAAAAGGTCATTCAAGGATTTACTTTCATGGTGTTGGGGGTTACTTTGACCTCCGTAAGTCAAAATAGAACACCAAAGTGAATGCCAAATGGACAAGTGTACTTGTATGCTATTGACTGTACCCTCCTTGATGAACAAAACAGGAGACCTGACTACAGCTGACATAGGGAAGGCTGAGGTACTCAACAACATTTTTGCCTCAGTTTTCACCAGCAAATGCTCTACACATGCCACCCAATTCACAGAATCCAAAGGCAGGGACTAGAAGACTGAAGTACTGCCCACTGTAGGAGACAATCCGGTTCAAGACCACCTAGGGAACCTGAATACGCACAAGTCCATGAGACCTGATAAGATGCATCTAGGGTCCTGAGCGAACTGGCAGATGAAGTTGCTCTCCACTCTCCATCATATTTGAAGAGTCATGTCAAACTGGTGAAGTACTCAGTGACTGGAAAAGGGAAAACATAACCCCCATTTTTAAAAAGGGAAAAAAAGAAGAGCCAGGGAACTACAGGCCAGCCAGTCTCACCTCTGTGCCTGGCAAGATCATGGAGCAGATCTACGTGGAAACTATGCTAAGGCACATGGAAAACAGAGATGTGATTGGTGACAGCTAACACGGCTTCACTAATGGCAAAACGCGCTTGACAAATCTCGCCTTCTATGATGGGGTTATAGTATTAGTGGATAAGGGAAATCTGACTGGCATCATCTACTTAGACTTGTGCAAAGCATTTGATACTGTCCTGCACAACATCCTTGTTTCTAAAGTGGAGAGACATGGTTTTGATGGGTGGACCACTCAGTGAATAAAGAATTGGCTGGATGGTCACACTCAAAGAGTTGCAGTCAATAGCTGAATGTCCAGACAGCGATTAGTGATGAGTGGTGTCCCTCAAGGGTCCGTATTGGGTCTAGTATTATTTAACATCTTTGCAGGGGACATGGACAGTGTGGCTGAGTGCATCCTTCAGCAAGTCTGCAGATGAAACTCAGATGAGTGGTGTGGTTGATACTGTAGAGGGAAGAGATGCCATCCAGAGGGACCTTGACAGGCTAGAGAGGCAGGCCCATGTCAACCTCATGAAGTTCAATAAGGCCAAGTGCAAAGTTCTTCACCTGGACCAGGGCAGTCCCAAACATCGATACAGGCTGGGCAATAAGTGGATTGAGAGCAGCCCTACAGAGAAGACTTGGAGGTATTGGAGGATGAAAAACTGAATATGAGCCAGAAATGTTCACTCACAGCCCAGAAAGCCAATCACATCCTGGGCTGTGTCGTAAGAAGTGTGTCCATCAGGTCAAGGGAGGTGATTGTCCACCCTCTACTCCACTTTGGAGACCTCACCTGGAGTACTTTGTTCATCTCTGGAGTCCCCAGCACAAGAAAGACATGAACATGCTCAAGCAGGTCTAGAGGAGGGCCACGAATATGATCAGGAGGCTGGAGCACCTTCCCTATGAGGACAGAGAGTTTGGGTTGTTTAGCCTGTAGAAGAGAAGGCTCCAGGGACACCTTATAGCAGCCTTCCAGTAATTAAAGGGGGCTTACAGGAAAGATGGGGAGGGACTCTTTATCAGGGAATACAGTGATAGGACAAGGGGCAACTGTTTCAAACTGAAAGAGAGTAGGTTTAGATTAGATATTAGGAAGGAATTGTTTACTGTGAGGGTGGTGAGACACTGAAACAGGCTGCCCAGAGTTGTGGATGAACCCTCCCTGGAAATGTTTAAGGGCAGGTTGGATGAGACTTTGAGCAATTTAAGTGAAATATACCCCTGACCATGGCAGCAGGGTTGGAACTAGATGGTCTCGAAAGGCCCCTTTCAACACAAACTATTCTATGACTCTGTGATTCTACAACTATGCTGTGATGACCAGCTGTGAAACAAACTTTAGCAGCTGAATTTCTTGTTCCAATGTGAGCTTTGGGCTAGCTATTAGTACAAGGAAAATAAAGTAAATGTGCAATCAGTTTTGGACAAAGGGTGTGATTGTACTGCCTTGCATACTCATTGGCAGAATTGGACTTTCAGTTTCTTTCTCAGTTGATTATCATGGTCTTGGAAGAATTAAACAAAGAATGTGAACATTACATGAATCAAGTTCTGTTTCTAACTGAAGGTATAAAAACCAGTTGAAGGTAGAAATGCAGCTGAACTATGAAAGATATAGACATACAGAAAAGGCTCATCTATCAGCTATGGAGATTCTCCAGGACAGACCTTTTTACCTTTTTCCAATTTAAGATAACCAGTGACAAAACATTGCAATCTTGCACATATGAACATACAGAGTTCACATTCAACAAAATATGTTTTTTTTTTCAAATAGGTATGTATTTATAGAGATGAGCAATTAATTTACCACTAGTCCTATGCAGCAAAGCACAGTGCAAAAAAACCTATGATTGCTTATGAAACTGTGCGGAGAACACCTTAAAAACTCACATGCCTGTGTGCTACTTAGCAGGTCTCACTTTTGAACACTTACCTGAAAATTAGCAGCAATGGTTTCTCATGAAGAGGGAATGTGTGAGTCTTTCTGAGCAGAAATATAACCTTGCAGGAGAAAACCCTCCATTACCGCTTTAGAACCAGCAGTATGAATAGCAGACCACTTCAGTTAATGATGCTGTGGAAGGTGAATATTGTTTGTATTAGCTAGGCCTGATCCATCATCTAAGATCTTATCACCTCACCTGAGTTTATAATCATCAGTTTCTACTCTCAGGAACCAAGCACAATGAAAAGTACCAAGAGTCTGTAAATTAGATAAATGCCAAACAGTATTAGGCCTGTCCAGGAAAGACAGATAGTGCAGTAAAATTTTTCAAAAAAGTATAAGAAATAGAAAATTTTATTATCCTTCAATTGCAGATGGGGATGAAACAGAAAAATTAAGTTATTTAATGAAACTCATCTAAGACATTGGGTTTTAACAGAGAATTGGACGCAGATTCCTAAACTAACAATTTAAACTCAACCATTTCTTCTCCAATGGGCTGAAAACATTGCTTCCACTTAAAAAATAATTAATTTTTTATTTAGTAAAAGAACTTTTGGTAAAGACATAAAATGTGTTTCACAAAGCTGTATATGACCATATCTTGGTCACACACATGTGGGCAAAAAGTAAATAGTTAAAGGAATAAAAGCACAGAAAAACAAAATCCCAAATCCTTTCACGTAATAAGTAAACTTAATTAATTACCCAGAATTAATGTTGCACCTTTCTGGTCTTGGTCTAAGTGGACAATAGGGGATTGTGCCTAAAATATTAATATTTTACTTTCTTTACGCAGAGTCTAACTGAATATGCATGTGTTCTTCCTGTTATCCAGTGTCTGTCTTGTAGCCAAGAACTATCTCAGCTCAGTTCCTACGTCCTTCCATTTTCTTTCTCTGGTCCCTAATCCAGACTTCTTACATAGTTTTGTTGTCCTTCCTATCTCTGACATTTTACATAGGTATCATCCTCTTCGAAATATATAATCTATGATTAGATAATTTTGTCCAATTTTGCCAGAAAGTTGACTTCTGACTTCATTAAGGTGGATATATGTTTACAAATAAGAAAAATATTTTTTTTTTTTTAACCAATGTAATTACATGAGAACTTAAATGCCCTGGAAAAGGAGACAGGTTTTTTTTTTTTTTAATTAAGTCTAAAGTTTCTTTCCTGAAGTTTGGTGTAATTTTCAAAGTTTCTGTCTTCTGATAGATCTCACTTGATGGTGAGAAATAAGTAATCTGAAATCTGGGACAGATCCTTTAAATGGCTTATCTCTAGATACAATTTCAGGTACGCCTGGACAATATTGTCAGTAGCAACTACATTTGTCTTTGAATTTGCTATGGCTTTTTGAATGATATTTTTCCCCACTTAATATAGCAATCATTTTTCAATTAGCTACTAGTTTTTAGGAAGAAAACAGTACAAAGTTTGTAGCAGGAATATTGAATACTCCTCACAAATTATTTTCTGCTCTCTTAGTGTATAATTTCTTCCTTCATCCTCTGAAACATTAGACTTGTTCTATGAAATGACGAAATCTTACCAAATCATCTTGAAACATAGTGGCTTATATTCTCACATACTGATTTATTCAAATATACTTGTCTGTCTGTTCGGGCCCTTACATACTGCATCTCTATTTTAAGAGAACAGTGTAAGTACACGAAAGGTCTAATCCAATGTCAATGAAGTTAACAGAAAGAATCCAGCTGACTTCAGAGGTCTTTGGAGCAAGCCATAGCTCATTACAGACATCTAATGTTTCATTGTTGATGCAAATCTTAATCAGACCAATTAAGATATTTATGCTTTAGCTTCAGTCACAAGGCATAAGAGACAACTTAATGACATGGTGTTTAGGTTTTCAGTGAGAAAAGTATATCAAGCAACTTGAATTTTAACAACTCTGTCAGCTTAAATTTAACTGGCAATAAGCTTCAAAAAAGAAGTCAATCTGCTGGGTTGTTAAGGTGTGTTATAACTCTAAAATTTCATACAGATAGTAGTGTGGCATTTCTCAAAGCTTTGCACAGCTTTATACACCAATTAAGGACTTTGGAAAATTGGTCTTAGATACTTAACATCAGCTACCCAAAATTAGAGTTCATTTTGTATTTTATCCTTTTGTATCTAAATTAACCATGTGTAAATACTCACATATCATATAATTATTTCACCACATTTTGTGTGAATATACTGTAGCAATCACCATGAGACAAAGGCTTACAAGAAAATAAAATATCTATTTTCATAGAACGGTTTGAATACAAGTACATAAACAGGGCCTGAACAGTCTTGAACAGTGATGGTAAAACAAATTATTTTAATAATCTCTTATAAATTAGGTGCTCTAAATTCTGAGCAATAAGTTCAAAATGAAACACTGCATCTAGAAACATTTCATAGTGCAGTTTCACAAATTTATTCCAACAATGGGTACAGCAGTTCTGGTCACTAAAGGAAAGAAATATTGGGAGTTGAGTAGCACCAATTTTAGGTAAACAGAGAACATACATCCAACATATGTAAACATTCTATATTTGATGAAAATACAGAGGTCTAAATGGCAGACCCCAAGCGTATAAGAAGAGAAACCAAGGGAAAGCAGAGAGAGCAGCTGATGCAGCAGTGTCTCCTCTGGTTAAGGATGCTGTGCCGATCAGTACTGCTGTTTTCACTCAACAAAGCCTCTGTTTCTTTTTGGTAGAGAAGGTAGTACCGCTTTCTGATTTTTCATGCACTATATTTTGCCATTACAGCTCATCAATCATAGTAAAGAATTTGTCTTTACTACAGCTTTGGTTTAAGCAAATTAAAACTTTAGGGAACACTCTGTATGTATGTGTGCTTTTTCTGCTCCACTGTTCCCACACAACAAGTTGACTGATAGTACAGCACTGAGCAAGAGTGACCCCACACACCACACCACCACTTGCTTATGGATGAAGAGTAATAACAACGTGATCCTGAGTTGCTTTCAACAACAGATGATGTGAAGGAATTTTGGATTTCCTCATGAAATGGAACAGAGAGGTGAGAAGTAGACACTCCACCAACACATCCAAGAAAACCCACTATCTTAGAAATTGCTTGTCCATAAGCTGAATAGATATGTTTCGCAGTACAGTCCTCAAATATAAAATTAGTAAAAGTATGGAAAGTTTTAAGATGTTCTTGTTGTCATCACTCACCATCAATTATGTGTGATGCTGCCAAACACCCAAAAGTGCCAACTCAGTGATTTGGTTATTTCCATTATTAGCTAGTTTCCAGAAAGCTCTTGTATTGAAGGTATTACAACAAAGTGTTGCCCTCAGAGCATCTGGCTGATGCTGACTCAAGGTGAGTTCACAGAGATATCAATGGGATGCAAATGGTCATAACCAAGTTATTATTATCAGTTCTTATATAGCAGCCACAAAATTCAGAAAGTGGGAGAAGAAAATAAGATCAATCCATAAATCTCTTGGGTTTTATATTTCCATTCATTGGCTATCTTAATAAGACAAATCAGATGTTCTTAATTCCCAACTAAAATTTCTTCAAATTCATTGTAAAATCTTTACTTTTTGATTCTTTTCTATTAGGGTTGGGCAAAAAATGGAATATTCCTTGTCATTCTGTAAACCAAATCAGCCACAGGATAGTCAATGCAGAGTTTACATAATAGTAATTAGTAAATATCTTTGGTGCTTCAAGAGCTATTTAAGCAATTGAGATGGAATTCTGCTATGCCAGGTTTTTATATGTAAAAGTGTATAATCTGCAAGAATTTGCAAGGAAGCTGTCTAAGTAAAAGGGTGTTAGTGACACAGACTTGCATTCTGGATTTTAAGCATTTCTGCAGTATTTAGCATTTCTGGTGCAGTTTTAAGATGCCTTATAAATATTGAAGAGAGTTCTTTCTAGACAAGTTTTAAATATTAATCACTTTATTAATTTTTTTTTCCCAGCTTCAGAGAACTTCTTAGGCTTAGTGACTTGGTGTTTATTTTGATCTTTCTATGTTCTGAAAAGAAGGACTTATATACCAGGTGTACCAGTTGCCCTATTTTTTGTTAAGAATTGCACATAAATTTATATTAGGTAGTCATGCCTCTGATATCAAGACAAGAAGGCATCTTTTTCTTCCTCTTGGCTGTGCTGAATGTCAGGTTACAGAGTAGTGTGTGTACATGCAGACCTTTCACAATCCCTTGAAATGGAAAGTGCGATGACAGTATAAAATATATACCATTAAATATTACTTTCATGGTAAAACTATGGGGTTTTTGTCCTGCAGCAATTTTGAATTACAAAGCACCATTCTTTCTGCCCCCAAGCATTTTATAGTCAACAAAGTTTAAGTAAAAGTCTAGCTTTTGGGTACTTCAGCTGCCTGAATCATCAAAAACATTTATTTCCCTCCCAGGAGTAGAATTAATAACCAAAGGTTAAATAAAAATATTATTCTCCTGCCCGGAAGCTAGTTTAGGTCTTGTTTTGGATATTTATTCTATTGATGTGTGAACATTTTCACGTACATGATAATGTGCAACAATCCCCTAGATGTGTATAGCTTTAAAAAAACACTCTGTGCTGTCACCTCCCTCCAGAAAAACATAGTTGGGAAATATTACTCAGGCTAGTGGTAGGGAATTTGATCCAAGGAATAATATTTTATTGGGTTTAAGGAAATACCTAATGTACCAGAATTCTTCTGATAACTGGGTTTTCAGAGCACATGGGGAACATAAAAAAAAGGGGAAATTTTAAGTCTGAAGAAAGAATAGCTTGAAGGTCAGCTTTCAGAGTGCAGTATGGTTAACCATCCCTGCACACCCTTCACAGACTCCATACCTACAGACATCTAACAGGCCAAACAATCAATTTAGTCAGTCATTCAGTTGAAATCCTTCAACCGTCTGTATATGCACTATTGTAAATCTCTGATCCTGCAGAGGTCTGCTACAGCAATCAGTAGTGATTTCCACAAGGCTGCAAACTTAGACTAGTTAAATTTATTTCAAATCTGGCATCAGTGCAAACCTCTAAATATAATATTTAGCTTATCTTAGTTTTCAGTATTCCTGGTAGGTTTTGACTGGCTATATTTCAGTATTCATTTAGAATTTGTAAAGGTCCAAAGATCTTCAGAAATTACTAATCTCTTCCTTAGTCCTTCACATGTGTTCTGTTCAAGTGAAGTGATAGAAAAATTAAAAAAACTGGAAATAAGTTAAACTTTTTGTTTTCTTTTCAGAGTTACTCAGGACACTGCCTTCATGCTTCTGAGTACAGAGAAAATTAGAATCCAAGATGAGGCAGTAGTTTCAGTTTTCCAGAATTCTTTATGCTAGTCCAGCTAGATTCAATGTCTTCTTCTACAAGCTAAATTAATATTCAGACTATTCCTAAGTCTATGTAGGACTGGAGAATGATGTTTTAAAGAATATCAATCTATAATTAGTTTGTAAAAATGTTTGTAGGATTTTGTGTCTAATACTTCATACTTACTGATGTCCAGGGTATACTTGACCAATCCCTTAGCCTAAAGTCTATCTGATAAGAAAAAAGAAGCCATTCACAGAGCAAGGAAGTTAAGAATCACGACACTGACATTTTTAAAGTGCCACTAAGGAGTTATCTCTTCTTTAAGTGCCACACTTCATAAAAGTATGGCACTTCATCTTCTCCTTAACATTTTTCCTGCACTCAAAAAGTGCCTTTTCCAAAGACTGTATTATAGCCCACATTGAAAGTTCATCTTTAGGTTGTTCTTTGGAAGTCTATTTGGCAAACTTTCTTAAAAAATGTTTACAATGGGGGCATATTAAGTGTCAATCCTGTTGAAGGCATAATCCAATTAATTAACTAATGCATGAGAACTCTCCTTTTTTATACAGTGCGTAGTAGTCAAGTTACAACATCCAACAAAGTCATTCCTCTGTGCTATTTCAGAAAGTCTTATGAATAAGATTATTGTAAGCTGCAGAGCTGGGACAGCAATTACATTAGTACATTTACTTTCTTTCCTTCAGTCATCTGAAAATTAAATCTGGACTAAGTTATGTTAACTTTAATTGATAGCAATGGACATATAGTCAACTATGATAGTGAGCTAACTAGCAATTAGTCAAGAGAAAAAAAAATTTAGTTTTTTTTTCATTTGTGTGCTCCATTTCAGAATGTAACTCACTTTGGAAAATTACCAACAGTGCAAACTTGATAGGGGGAGGGGATTTATTTTACTTTTTGACCTAAAAAGAAAAAAAAAAAAAAGATGAAAATTGAGATACCTCACTGTAAACTTTTGACATATGATTAGGAAAAACCCCTTTTATTTCAAAAAAGCAAAGTTGTCTTGAAACTCTGGTGTCACAGGTGAAAAGAAAGATTTCTTTATAAGCTATGACATCAGAAATATTGACGCAACATAGAATGGGACCAACAGTGTTTAGAACTTTTAAGGAAGAAATTGAAAAAAGTTTATTTTGATTAAGACAAATGTATATCTTTTGACCCAAGGCAAAAAAATAGTTCTTGGTTTTCTTCATAAATAAATACTTTTTTTCACTTAAAAATAACGTAGTTTTAAAATGGAAAATATCATATCAAGGTCAATAAAAAAATGTTATTCAAAACTGCCAAAATAAAAAGTTCTATAATTTACAAATGCAGTTAGCAATTCTAACTACAAAGTATTTTTAATTGTAATATGAAATATTGTTCATATCTCGCTGACAGTTCTTTTTTTTTCATTGTTATTATTGACACATTAAAATGTAACTTCATCCATAAATAGAAGCATCTTTGATTAGAAACCATCTCAGGAACAAAACTCAAAGCTGGAGTCATCAGAGAAAATATCCTGTGTTATTGTGCTGCATGATTTTGAGGTGCATATGTGTAGAAGGGGCCAGGAGAGTGAGAAGTTGTCATTGATTAGACAGATATTTTGTTGAAACCTCCCTCTGTCTTCAGGGTCAAAGATATACCTATCCCTTAACCTCACTTTCTTCTAGAACTAGTATCCTCTCATAGTGAAGAAACCAGTTTAAATACAATGACTGTTCTCTATAGAGATTTTTCCCTCCATAAGCTGGAGTGGTGATGTGTTTAAAGCTTTTCATGTATTTAGACATGAATAGACAAATATGAATAGACATATGAATAGACAATTTAGACACATATAAAGACAAAATAATTATTTTACATTAATAACAAAATGTGAAAACAAATTCCTTTAATGTGTTATCTTTGCTTTACATCTGAGAGATTGTCCATAGAATCCTTATAAGAAACCCTTTAAAAGATTGAATTTTTTTGGGTTTCAGTTGACTTATTTTTAAAACTGTCTTAACATTTCTTTTTTGACAGCTCTGCATATTTTTCTTTCTCAGGTGCATAGTACAGACAGAGGAGGAAAGATGAGTGATGTTAAGGAAAATCAACTATCTTACCTTTGACGTTTGTAAAAGTCACATTAGTCACAAAAGTTTGTAAAAGTAACATTATATGAACATATGAATATCTTAGTTTGATACTGGTGCTGTTAAAATTATTGGGGATGCTTTGTTTTGGATATATATCAGACTTTGGCAAGGGTTCGCCTGTACCTTTTTATTTCTAATAAGTAGAGAAGCATAAGATCTCTACCCAGAAAGGCATGTTTGAAGAATATCTTTCTAAAATTAAATGTTGCCCATTACAATTTTGACCTTGATCAAAGAAATTGCATTAAGGAAGCAAATTTTTCTCTAGTTACAATACTGATTTCTCTATGTTTTTATACTATACTGCTTCAGAATATTTCAGTATCAGTAACCACATTTCTTTGGAGTGTCAGTGATACAGTCCTCCATAAAATAATGGAGCCATAAATTAGTCATAGAAATAACACAACCCTCCTCTCTGAAAAGTCAGGATATGATTTCCTCTTGTAGTAAGTATTGTCTGGTTTTGATCCAGCAGAAAAGAAGCATAAAGATTGATTCAAATACAGTCTGATGATAGAGTTGTCTCAGGATACAGAGTGACTGTGTGCCATACAGTTCACTGTACTTCATGCTTTACTTTTACTTTTGCTATTCACTGCACTCTGACAGACCACTTTTCTAGAGTATGTTAGCCTTTTTAGTATTGTATATTTATATTGCAATAATATGCAGAGATAAACATGGATTTTAGGACTCCACTTCAGTAATTTCTTTACAAATATAGGCAAAGACATAGCTCCCAAAATTAAGACAGAACTTCATTGATGGCACAACTTCACAAATTATTAGGCCAACACAGGAATAAGTGAATGAAATTTAATGAACTGTGATAGACATATGAAGACAGATTAGATGATTGAACAGTACTTCTGGCTTTAAATATTCCAAATCTCTGAGGTTACATAGTGAGAAGGATTTGCAATACTCTTTGGGTTTTCCAAATACTTGGTCGTAACTTTGTTATCCATGACCTAACCTTCATTATTAGATGGTTGATATCTTATAATCTTCTTACACTCACCACATAAGTTTTGCTATAAGTGATAAAGCACTTCTATCAAAGTAATCCATACCTGAATATTAATTAGAACATCTGTTGAAGTTTCGTTTCTTATCTCAGGATGAATGAATTATTTTTATGACCATTTTCTTTAAAGAAAGAGGTTTGCATTAGCATAATAATACCATCTACCAATAGACATTTGGAAGCACTCAGCCAGAAATGTGGACAGCAGAGGAATGACCTTAAATACTAGGGAGTAAAATTTAAAATGTATATTTGTAACAGCATGGCATGCTTTCTTCATAGAGACCCAATGTCATTTCAAAGTGAAAGAAAAGGCAAGTCTTGTCTTCTAAAGAAAATATATAAATAGTATGTAACACAGTAGAAAGGGAAATCTAGAGCACAGCCCAAAACCTAAGGTTAAATCTGTTATCTTCTTGAGTTCAAGTCACAGTTTCCTGGGCCCCATGATGCTGCTCTGTCCCTAACTGCCCTCTCTACAAATGCAAGAATAAATCTGTTTAGTGTCATTTTCTACCAGTTTGTACAGAGGTAACCTATTTTGTACCTGAAAGTGAAAAACTATTAGTTTCTGTTTTAAAAAGGAATGCATGTGACATGGTTCTAGGCCTAGATGAAAAAGGGGTTATTAGATTAACAAGGTATTACAATTGTGCAACTGTGATGGGTTGACCCTGGCTGGATGCCAGGTGCTCACCAAAGCCACTCTATCACTCCCCTCTTCAACAGGACAGGGGAAAGAAAAATATATCAAAAGGCGCATGGGTTGAGAGAAGGACAGGGAGAGATCATTCACCATCATGGGCAAAACAGAGTCAGCTTGGCAAAATTAGTTTAATTTATTACCAGCCAAATCAGAGTAGGAAATGATAAAAAAAAGCAAACAAACCTGAATCTTAAGACACTTTTCCTCAATCCCTCCCTTCTTCCCAGGCTCAACTTCACTCCCGATTTTCTCTACCTCCTCTGCTCCAGCAGCACAGAGGGGCAGGGAATGGGTACTGGGGTCATTTCATCATGTGCTGTCTCTGCCGCTCCTTCCTCCTCACACTTTCCCCCTGCTCCAGCCTGGGGTCCCTCCCATGGTGGACAGTCCTGCATGACCTTCTCCAATGTGAGTCCTTCCCATGGGCTACAGTTCTTCATTAAGTGCTCCAGCATGGGTCCCTTCCATGGGGTGCAGTCCCTCAGGAACAGACTGCTCAGGTATGGGTGCCTGCGGGGTCACCAGCCCTGCCAGCAAACCTGCTCCAGCCTGGGCTCCTCTCCACATGGGTCCATAGGTCTTGCCAGGAACCTGATCCAGCATGGGCTTCCCATGGAGTCGCAGCCTCCTTCGGGCATCCACCTGCTCCGGTGCGGGGTCCTCCCTGGGCTGCAGGTGGAGATCTGCTCCACCATGGACCTCCATGGGCTGCAAGGGGACAGCCTGCCTTACCATGGGCTGCACCAGGGGCTGCAGGGGAATCTCTGCTCTGGCGCCTGGAGCACCTCCTCCCCCTCCTTCTTCACTGACCTTGGTGTCTGCAGTGCTGTTTTCTCTCACATCCTCTCACTTCTCTCTCTCTCTGGCTACTGAGCTGCAACAGGTTTTTTTCTTCTTAAATATGTTAGAGCAGAGGCGCTTCCACCATCACTGATTGCCTTGGCCTTGGCCAGCGGCGGACACAGGGAAAGCTTCTAGCAGCTTCTCACAGAAGCCACCCCTGTAGCCACTGCCAAAACCTTGCCACGCAAACCCAATATAGCAACCTACAGTGCAAAAATATTTTCCACATATTTTTATGGTCTCAAATGTTAAAAATACAAGTCAACAAATGTGGCAGCTTCTAAGAAATGAGGCAAAATCCAGCATAAAACCAGGCACCAAATTATTTGTTAAATTTTGATTAAGGAGAAGATGCATAATCAGTATAAAAATTGTAAAGTATTGACTCTAGAATTGTACACTGTTGGTCTTTTTCCATGTAAAAGGAATGAACAATACAAAATTACCATCCTTGAAAATGGTCTTAAAAATTAGATTAAAATAAAAAGGAAGAGTTGGGTCATGTTTTCTGTGCAGATTAAGCTGAATTGATTCTGGTTTGGGAAAAGCAAAGACATGCAAAAGAAGAATTCCTGTGATATTACTTGTTACTAAATCATACTGTAATTTCTTTTGGGACTTCAGGGGAACTATTATCTTCAGATAAACTGGATATTTACTATTTTCAAGTGGAGTGTCAATACATCTATCAGTACTTCTTTCAGAAGAAAAATATTTTTTACAAAAATAGGATAAAAAGTGTCATATTGTTTATTCCATGATGTCCATTTTGCATTTTTCTTCTGTACATTTCCTTCTATATACTTTGCTTTCTTTATCAGTCATATCACAAAAGAAATATCAACAAATGTACTGTACATGTAAAAAGTTTCTCATTGGGTATATCTGATAGAAAACAAAATATTTTTTCTGTCAGGATACAATAAATCTATCAATGCTACAGAAATCACAAGGAATTCTGTAAACTATCTAATCTAATATTTAGCCAAATATCCTAAACCAAACTCAGAATGCAAATTAATTTCAGTAGATCAGCATATTAAACTTGAAAATCTGTGTCATATGTAAGTAACAGATAATTCTGAGTGACTGAACAGAAGGAACAAGGTCTGAAGATTACAAGTTCAAAACCAGCAGCTAACAGAGCAAAACCTGCCTAAGATCTAACAAAAGTGATGTGGCCTTTTTCAACAGTATTCTGAAGTAATTTGTTACACCCTTTCTGTCATATGTTATGACTAATTATGAGAGTGGTAGGGGAAGAAGGCTAAAGGTTAGTGACATTTCAGATCCTGTATTTCTTGCCACTGTGGAGAATGTAGCTTCTGAAGAAGCCAGATTATCTTTTAATGACTACTGGATTATTACTGAGCTAATTGATTTTGGAGGAAAAGAAAGAAATCTGTGAACAAGCATCAGAAAGAGGAAAAAATACAACTTCCCACAACAGATCTTTCAAGTTTGTATTTTGCAACTAGAAGATTCTTGTAAAAGACATTAATTTCCAGTAAAGTAATGTAAACTGGTACATAATTTACAATTTTCATGTCTCATTATTAAAACTTTGGCAGCCATCATTTTGGCACACTTTATCCACAGGGAAGTAATTAGGGTTTTCTGGGAGCATCAAGGCCATTCTGTCCCTTCTTAGCCTCATATTTAGCCATTTGTAAATTACTCTAACAAGCAAATAAAAAGAAAAAGCATCAGAACAGTGTTACAGAACATGGTTTCTTCTTCCACTCATGCAAGCTCCTGAAAGAGGTAACTTTTCCTTTCCTTAATCTTTCTGTACTGTAATGGAGACTCATCAGGTTTAGGCAAATGAGTAAAATTAGAAATATTTAAACTCTAACTAGTAAAGAAAGTTTACTTTCTTTACATACTTGAGTATGTGCATTTTCCTATAAAATGATGCAGTAACTGATTACAGAAACAAAGTTTTCTGATGTCAGAGCATACTGCAGTCACATATATTCCCTTAGTGTACTTTAGAGGGCCAGATTCACAGAGTAGTTGTGGAGTAAAGCACTTAAAATCAGTAAATATGTCCCAAAGGGGTTATTTATGATTGCAATTCAGTAGACTGTAACATTTTGACACTGACTGGCAACCTTGACATTTACGTGACACCCGTTCCAGAAAAGACACCACAAAATTCCGTACCAGAAATGTATTCAGTCCTCAGCTTTGAGTTATTTCTTTTTTCTCATTCATGTGCATATATACTTAAACAGGTGGATTACTTTTCAAATATGCAGCTAAGTTCAGCAAGAAAGGAAAAAAAAACCCCACCACCTCAGTTGGTTTGTCATGCCAAAACAGAAAATGCCATGCAGTATTATTACCATCAAACAACAATACCTTATCTTAATATGACCAAAACAAGGTGAATGTATAGGTTTCCAATTTTTCATAGGAAATATGTTTATTTTTAGCACAAAATCACAAATTCAGTCTTAATCTTTATATGCTTAAAAATGCTGTATTTTTGCAGAGTAACATATATTGCTATTTTGGAACAGAACTGGGGCACTGCTGAGGGAGGGGTGTGAGCAGCAGCATAGTAGCACAGTAACTACAAAATATTTTTAATTTCAGTTTTGAAAACCAAAATTGTTATAACTCTTTGTTAGCTCATTAGCAATTTATGAAGATTCAGTTGGACCACACTACTACCAAAATACTGCTTAGCTGGCTTGCTCGTTCCTACGGTAATTCCACAGAGTGCAGTTACACAAGTGATGAATTTGCTATATAGTACCAGAGGTAGGTGGCTGTATTTTTATAAGGTGCTGACCTACTTCTCCATTATGTCCCAAGGGTTTATTTAGTACTCAACATGGCAGGAATGAAGCAAGTAGTCAGAAAATATGCTGAAAGATATTTATTTCATATCAAAACTCTGTAGGCCATCCCTTCGTTAGTCATGTTTATTGTCTTCAGGTAGAGCTGTAACCTCAGATGCTGTCAATTTGTCTGTCAAATGGCTGAAATGACCAGGCTGATGTTTTCCACCCACAGGTAGAGAAGATGTTGCAAACATTTATCCTGGATCCAGTCAATACTTCTGCAGTCCTTAATTGGACTTAATGTACTCAGCCTCAGACTACAGCTGCAAGCAAACCACAGAAAATGCCATTAATTCAAGGTAAGTTGAATTACTCTTTCACAGTGTCAAGGTCAGTGACTAAGATGCATGGAGGTTTCACTTCCTCCTTATCTCACAGGGGTGTATTTTTCAGTTACTTGAAATGAAAACCCCTACTTCTGGATAGCAGACTCCTGTTTATTAAGCATGTAAGGGCAAACTGCATGTTAAGCCTGGCAAGACGTTTCCCTCAAAGACCTTAAAAACACTCTGTTTTTACTCTGTGTTAAGGGAAGTTTTAACAGCTCCTTTGAAAATAAGTAATGATTTATCATAACATAGCCAGCAAACAGCAAATCATCAAAACATCAGGATCTCAGCTTAACCTCCTTTTTGCCTGGAGGTTCATAGAATCATAGAATGTTTTGAGTTGGAAGGGACCCCTAGAGGTCATCTAGTCCAACCCCCCTGCAGTGAGCAGGGACACTGCTAACGAGATCAGGTTGCTCACAGCCCCATACAACCTGGCCTTGAATGCTTCCAGGGATGGGGCCTCCAACACCTCTCTGGGCAACCTGTTCCAGTGTTTCACCACCCTCATTGTAAAGAACTTCTTCCTTATATCCAGTCTAAACCTACACTGCTTTAGTTTAAAGCCATTACCCCTTGTCCTGTCACAGCTGGCCCTACTAAAAAGATTTTCCCCATCTTTCCTATAGGCTCCCTTTAGGTACTGAAAGGCCGTAATCAGGTCTCCCCCGCAGCCTTCTCTTCTCCAGGCTGAACAAGCCCAACTCTCTCAGCCTGTCCTCATAAGAGAGATGCTCCAGCCCTTGGATCATTTTTGTAGCCCTCTTCTGGACCTGCTCCAACACTTCCATGTCCTTCTTGTGCTGAGGGCTCCAGAGCTGGACGCAGGACTCTAGGTGAGGTCTCACCAGAGCAGAGTAGAGGGGTAGAATCACCTCCCTCGAACTGCTGGCCACGCTTCTCTTGATGCAGCCCAGAGTACAGTTGGCCTTCTGGGCTGCCAGCGCACATTGCTGGCTCCCGTCCAGCTCTTCCTCCCTC